>NW_007804096.1:0-1110 GCF_000696425.1 Galeopterus variegatus | reverse complement strand
AATAATTGTGTTGTGTGACTCTTCAGAATTTACATTCAGAAGGGTTTGATTTGAGTTATTTTTTATATATCACCCTGAAAGCATGGAAAACATAAAGACATTGAAAAGGAAGGGACTGGGCTTGAACAAGGTAGTGGGAAAAAAGCATAAGAACTAAAGTACCATGTGAATAAGGCTTAAAAAATTTCATTAAGGAGTGATCAGATTGTTTAGGCAGTGATAAACATGCCCAGGATTGGAAGGAAGCATGTTAGGCATTTTTATGTGAGAGCTCTAGAGATGTATCTTGGGAGTGTGTTGGGCTAGGTCTCAGACCCTTCAAACCCATTGTACAGACTGGGTCACAAACCCCTCACATGCTGGCTGGGTCACCAGACCCCTCATGTACTGACTGGGTCACCAGACCCCTAACATACAGGTCACAAGCTAGGTAATTGGAAAAAGATCCTAGGAGCCATTGGAGTTGACAGGTTCATTCCAGTGTGAGCTCAGTCCTCAGCTTCCTCAGCAGCAGCTTATGGCAGCCTCCTGCAGCAGCAGTGGAGGTGGCCTCCTGGAGCACCCTGGGGACCATGGCAGCCACAGCTTGCAGCAACAGCTTCTAGCAGCAGTAGCAGCCCCCTCGTATCTGCCCCGGGCATCTTGGGCAAGGGAGGTGGGGGGAGGGAGATTGAGGGGTGCCCTGTGGATCAGAGCCGTTTGTCCTTTATACTTAAGATTACTCAGGGACACCTGGGTGCCCATATGCATCTACATTAGACAATAGCCAAGGAACACCTGGGTGCATGTGCACAGTTATATTTACATCAAATGCTCAGCAAGATTCTGAACAGCTGAGGGATCCTGACCATTTCATTTCATTTTCCCTTCAGAGTTAAACTCTTCCGTTAATCAAATAATATGAATATGCATGAATATCTGTGGTAAACTGTAGAGTGCTACCCATTATTAGCATTAGCATAATAATTACTAATATTAAATTTTATGCTTTTTATTTATCCATATTGGTTTTCTTTTCTTTATGGTGACAGTTTTCTTAATCATGCAATTTTTGAACTGTCCACAGCCTTCATAGATATTTATTCATTTTCCAAAATGAGAAAACATATA
>NW_007804095.1:0-1110 GCF_000696425.1 Galeopterus variegatus | reverse complement strand
TGTGTGTGTGTGTGTGTGTGTGTATCTTTAGGTATGGGGAGGAAGTGGGTTATGACATTGGATCTGGAGCCCTCTCATAAGGTACAAATATCTGTTCGTGTTGCAATATTTGAACACCAGTAATCGGTCACTTGGATTATTTCAATCTCATTTTTGTACCTCACGAACATCATACCAAAGACCACAGTGTTGCCATCTGCCCATAGCACAGTGTTGGAGGACAGGTGCTTCACGTATCCACAAACATCTGCACTGTCCTCTTGCACCTGCTCTGGGAAATGGATGGGAAAAGATATTGACAGATTTTCAGGTAGAGACAGGAAGTACATGCTGAGTTGTTCTGGACCCTTTCCTGGCTTTTCTTTTCCTGAAACCTCCTGGATGACATATGAACACTAATGCATTTTTAAAATGTATTAAATTAACAATGAATTAAATTAATGTGGTAGAAAGTTATGAATAAATGACCAAACTGCATTCTAATCAGCTTTTGAAACTGGCATAATTTGGTAATATGCAAGAGAGTAGAGCACTGGGTTTCAATTCTTTCCACATTCTCTCTAGTAATCACGTCTTTTTCTCTTCATTCTGCAGTTTGTAACTTATAAATGTGCCTCCTTACCCATTCAGGCTGGGAATGCCATTAATCATGGTTGTGTTTGGCTGTTCTGATCTTCAAAGGTCAGAGTTGACATTTTAATATAGCACTTGGGCATCTCTATCATTTCCTGTTACATTATTTCACTGGAATAGCATTCCTGGGAGAAAGGGAGGGGGCATGAGTTCGTGAAGCCCTTGAGGTAACCGATGGCATTAGTACTTCATTTAAAATAATGTAAAGGAAGTTTGGGTTCCCACTTCTATCCAGCCAGTGCAAAAAGGAGAGGCATTTAACAAATAAAGATATGAAAACAAAATGGACATCCATCCTGATAAGAAAGCCTGACAAAGAAGGTAGTTAATTTACAATAATGCTGGCTTTAAATCTTTCATTAGGGTTGGGAGTTTTGAAAATTTAGGGATTAAAATTTCCAGAACCTTTTAGGTGTATTGCAAAGTTTAGTACTCTCCTATGAGGGGATTAAAAATGATGAGTAATTACTTTGGGGA
>NW_007804094.1:0-1110 GCF_000696425.1 Galeopterus variegatus | reverse complement strand
CAGCATTATATACTTACAGCACATATTGAGGATAATCACCAGGAATGACATGATATTTTCCCAGAAGAAAATATTCTAGAGTGTACAAGGGAGAATTAGGTCAGTTATATAAGACTCACCTTAAGTGAGTACACTCTGGGCCAATTTGGTGATATTGTTAATGTTACTGCCTTTAAGTGGTAACAAGAGGAAGGTGAAGTTAATTTCCCTTGCTTCAGAAGTTTTATGTTTTATAAGTCTGAAGGGTGCAATATTATAATGATTATCTACATACAATATTAACCATTTTCTGCCAAAATAAACACTATATTTCAATAGCAATTCCATAAATATCCAAGATAAATTGTCCCAATATCCATATATATTGTAGTTAGCTCAGCAGGAAAAGCCACTTTAGTGATGAAGTTCTGAACAGCCCCCACAAACTTGAGATAATTATATGTGATACATCAATGACCAAAACCATATTTGTGAGAGCTGCTCTATTATGTATGAATAGGAATCTCAGAATTATATAATGTTCCAGCTGGAGAGGACCTTTTCTCATGCATTTATTGTTGAGATAATGCAAATGTAATGAGACCTGAAGATGTTAAATTATTTGCTTATGGTTGCCCAGAAATGGTTTGAACCAGGTATTCTGACTTCATTTTTTTTTAATTTACAAACTTTTATTGTTGATGCAAATATGGCTGACACATTGTCTCTGCCTTGAAGGTCTTTATAAGGGAATAATGAAAGACAAAATTGCATTTTTTCCCCCAAACCCAGTTTTTAACACAGAAAGCTTTGAGCTTCAGGATTTAAAATACTCCTTTTGAAGCTAGAATGGAATAATAAGAAAAACAATTATACATGTGGGGAAATTGAAACACTGATATTTTAAATGTTTTGAACATGCATGGTTTCTACAGCTAGACAAATGACTTGAATCAAGGCCTCTAAATCTCTGTGATTGCTTTTTCCATTCATCATTTATGTCCTTTCTTACAAAAGGCTTATCTTTCTGTTTTACCTCCCTGTCTTCACCCCCAGTTCCATACATTTATATTTGATTTTTGCCTTAACACCAGTTTAAGACATTGTGTTTATCTCATTTTAATATTTTTT
>NW_007804093.1:0-1110 GCF_000696425.1 Galeopterus variegatus | reverse complement strand
AGGTGCACCCTGGACTTCTCACCCTCCAAAACCATAAGAAATAGATTTTATTTATAAATTGCTCAGTTTCAAGTATTCTAAGTAACAGAAACAGATTAACACACATGGTATTCCATTTGTTTCTCAAAACAGTCTCATGAAATAGGTAGGGAAAGTTACAGTTAAATTTGCCTAGCTCTGTAGTTGAACCTAAATAAAGCTGTCAATACAGTGTATACACATTGCTAATTGATTTTTAAGCATAACAGATGAATGAATAAAAGTTTAGGGATGGAACAGAATAAATCATTTTTCTGGAATCTGGCTTTTCTCCCATTTTATAAATACCTATGCCAAGTTAAGCGTGAGTACTCACAGCCCAAATAATTTATGCAGAATGGCTGTCAGATGTGGAATGAGGATGAAACAAAAGTAGAGCTCTAGATTTTGAGCTCTGTGAAGCTACAGTATCCCAGAGGGAAAATCTGTATTAAAATCTTATTTATCTGTTATCTGAAAAAAAGAGGAAACATGAACAAAAAAGATAAATTGCTATGAAATATACTGCAAGATTTATATGACAATTTAAGTTCCACAATAAAATGTATGCTTTATTGATGGCAGTAATTTTTGTTCATTACCTTATCTCTGATTTTAGAACAGTCCCTGTACATAGTTGAAAGTCCAGAAATATTTGTTGAACGCCAGGCACTGCTGTAAGCATGTTACGTAATGAACTCATTTCGCCATAATGATGTTTTGTAGTAGGTGCTATTATGATTGTCATTTTATAAATGAGGAAACTGAGGAAAAGAGAGATCAAGTACCTTGCCCACACTCTTTCAACTATTAAGTGGCAGAGATGGAGATTCTAATTCAGGCAGTGTGACCTTATTAATCATAATTTAAAGGTAAATAACTACCTTAGCCATTAATAAATTAGTACATTCATATATGATGTAGAAAGGATCAAGGTTTCTTAACCTTTATGGGTTTGCATAAGTGCACTTTTGGTGGAAAGATGGTCAGTTGTTTTTCTCAGCTACTCAAGAGGGGCTTTGACCTTTAAGAAGTTAAGAACCAGTTTTTCTTTTCTGGAAACATAACTGATTATACATATTATATATGTAT
>NW_007804092.1:0-1110 GCF_000696425.1 Galeopterus variegatus | reverse complement strand
AGTGGCTGCTTGGTCATGGCTGGGCTGAATGCAGACTTCACGGGGGCATGGCTGAGGCCCTCCCCTGACCCGCACATTCTGGCTTGGTAGCCTGGGGGCCTTCCAGTCCTTCTAGGTTTTATAGGTGTTCTTTGGTGGTGTTAGACCTTTACTGGTTAATATCAGAACTTTGTCTCTGGTCTGTGGTTTGTTTGTTTTTTCTTTTGGTTCTGTGTTGGATTATTAGCTATCCCCATCACTTAAACTCTGCACTGGAACTAATTTGTTGTCCTTTGCTTACCTCTAAAATGAGGGAACTTCCTGTGGGAACCAGCACTTGAACCCTGTGGTTGAGCTAAATTGATGCTATGCTACTGTTTCTCTGGGTAAGGCTTTTTGTGAAGCTCAGGTTTTAATTTTTGACCTTGTAAGAAGTTCCGGGTCTTGCAAGGTCTGGTACAACTGGGTTGTGTGGAAACTCTGGTCTAGGCCTGAGTCTTTCCAATGAACTGCATCCCTTGCAGTTCTATATTCCTGACCAGTCTTCACTGAGTGATCCTGGGCTGATCTGGGGGCAGACCAGCTGTCCATGCTGTGCCCCAATGTTCCCCCGGTGGGCCTATCTCCCCCACCACCGGCACTCCAAACACTTCCCATGGGATGTGCACTGGTCCCTTATGCACAGCCCGAGACTCATCAGCCTCTGAGTGGTTCCTTTTTTCTTTTTTCAGTTGTTATGGCTCCTCGCTCCTATGTGGGTCCACTGGAACCCTGTTAGTGATCTTCCTGTCCTGGGGACCACCAAGGCCCTCTTCTCCCCTGCCACCTCCAAGTAACTTCATATGAAGGGCACAGCTGCGGCTTTTGCAAGCTCTTGCTCCGTGTGCTCACCAGGGCCAATCTTGAAGTGATCAGCGCTCAAAACAGTCAGAGTGGTCCTTTCTTTCTCTCATCATGGCTTCTCCTGCCTTCATGAACTCTGTATGTCTCTCTTCCTCTTCCTCTGAGCTCCAGCAGCCCCAGCTTGGCAAATTGTTGCTTTTCAATAGTTGTAAATTGGCTGATTGTTGAAGAGAGTAATGCTGGGGACCATCTATTCTGTCATCTTGATCTGGAACTTAATTTTTTTTT
>NW_007804091.1:0-1110 GCF_000696425.1 Galeopterus variegatus | reverse complement strand
ATTTTTCATATTTCTGGTATCTTTCCTTTGATGTTTAGTCATTGTGGAAGGGGGTTTCACTGTCCACTGGTTTCACACTATCATGTGGCTAGGATGTTGCTGGAGTTGCCAATTTGGTACAGCTACCTCAGTGTCTGCTCAGTTGGCCACTAGTGCCTTGTATGTGTGGTTGTCTTGGGTCTTGGGCCTCTCCGGGGACCCACCTTTCTGGTCAGCATGCACTTGGCCAGGCTGGGGTTGGAGTTGGGTGGCAGTAGTAAGGCCTACCTGCTGGGTCGTGCGCTGGCATAGCATGGAGTGTGGTCTCTGTGGAGCTTCCGTCTCCCCTGCTGGATATCTCCCTGCTCTGCGCACACCCAGCTGGGATGCTGGGTTGCACACCAGCACCGCAGGGCATCTTTGGTGTGTTTCTTGAAAGGTCAAGATCACTAACCATGTTACCTTTAATAACTGTAAATGGAAGGGCATGAGTCACAGTTATGAAATCATCTTTTTAATTTCTTCTTTTTTTAATTAAAGAGTTTTAACTGTATTTTAGCTTGGGGAGAGGTACAGCATATAAACTGAACCTACGGTACTGAGGGAATCTTGATGAGCAGCAGCAGCCAACATAGTAGTAATAGTAAATGATCATAATAACAATGTAAGAATTACTGGACATATTGTCCAGTGCTGTTCTAAGAATTTCCCTTACAATAACCCACTTCTCTATACCTAACTTCATTATTAAGCATGACTTCTTTTTCTTTTCTTCTTTCCTTCCTTCCTTCTTTTCTTTCTTTTTAAACCAACAAATAAAAATAGTATATATTTATGGTATACAACATGATGTTTGAAATGGGTATACATTGTGGAATGGTTAAATCAAGCTAATTAACATATGGATTACTTCACATACTTAGCATTTATTTGTGTTAAAATCTATTCTCTCAGTGATTTTCAATTATGCAATATAGTCTTATTAACTATAGTCACCATGTTGTACAATAGACCTCTTGAACATATTCCTCCTATCTATTTTTTTTTTTAGTTTCCCACTTTATTTCTTTTACTTTTTTTTTTATTTTGTCAATATACAATGTAGTTAGTTATTGTGTCCCATCACCAAAA
>NW_007804090.1:0-1111 GCF_000696425.1 Galeopterus variegatus | reverse complement strand
CTGATACAAGTCATTGGACCCAATCACTGGAGGCCAGAAGGCTTCCTACACAGGAAACATCATGACGGGTGAGTAGAAGTCAGCCAGGTGGATGGGGGAGAGAAAACAGCTGAGCAAAGGCTGAGGGGAGACAAAGTGAGAGGAACCATTCATTATGGGTGGAGCTTAGAACACAAGAGTATATGTGCATGTGCGTGTGTGTGTGTGTGTGCGCACGTGTGTGTGTGTGTATGTGTGTTCTTTGATCTGTTCTTGGGGCCAACCCTGTATTAGTCCATTTCTGTTGCTTATAACAAAATACTTGAAACTGAGTCCAAAGTCCATCTGGTGGTGTTGACAGTGACCCAGGGGTCTCACATTACAAGATGGTGGAAGGAGAGAGAGAGACACTCTCTTCTCTCTTCTTTTGGCCCTCAGACCGCCAATTTTAATCCATTCACTACTGCACAGTCCTACAATCTAATCATCTCTTCATGACCCCCACCTTTCAATTACCGTAATGGGATTTCCCATCCTCTTCAGAGGCACAGTAGGGGCTAAGTTTCTAATACATAAAACTTGGGGGACACAATTCAAGCTTCAGTGAGTTTGGAGGGGACATAATTCAATCCACTACACCCCATAATCTCTTTGATGCCAGTGCTTACCTGTGCCAGCCCGGAACATGAATGAGTGAGGTGGCCATAAGGGAGGGACTGTGTTCAAGAGGAGAGACAGCATGTGCCAGGTCTCAGGGGCCACCTCTGCCCAGCCTCTGCCATTGTCATGTGAGATTACAGTCCCAGGGTTGAAAGAGCTACCCATTTTTCTAGAGAAGCTAGAAGTTTATTTGTGAAACTCCTGACTTTTAAATGTAGGACATTAATTAAAAACAAGCAAACACGGACACATGTGAAAATGTGGAAGTTTGAGGGAGTTACCCCCCTTTAGGCAACCCTTGAGAAGCTGAGGCAGTTGGATAATTGTGAGCTTCGTTCTCCCCAGCACCTCACAGTCCCCAGTGGGATGGAGTCCCCATTGCCCACAGCAATGACTGGCTGATAATACAGCCTTGGACTCTCTCTCCTTCCTTCCCGCTTTGACCCAGACCCCACTCCCATTTCTGGAATCA
>NW_007804089.1:0-1111 GCF_000696425.1 Galeopterus variegatus | reverse complement strand
AAAAAAAAAGTTTTTATTTCTTTTTTTAAAAATTGACTAGTAATAATTGTACATATTTGTTATACGGCATGATATTTTGATACAGATACTCACGTACAATGTGTAAGGATCAGATCAGGGTAATTAGTATATCCATCACCTCAAACATTTATTATTGCTTTGTGTTAAGAACATTCAAACTCCTCTCTTCCAGCTACTTGAAAATATTAGATAAATTATTGTTAATTATTAGTCACCTAACAGTACTATAGAACACTAGAAATTATCCTTCCTATCTGGCTATAAGAGAAACTAATATTTACTGATAGACAAGGAGAAGGAGATCATAAAGACTGACACGGAATTTTCTGATTTCATTTTATGAATATTAAAAAGCTCAATATAAGTATGCTACTACTATAATTGATTATATTTACAGTGCTGTGATGAATAAATATTTGATTATTCATGTAGAGATCAAGAAGATACTTTAAAAAGCACCATCCACATTTCTAGGTCCACATGTAAGGAAAAATCAAAACCTCTTCTTGTGTCATCTTCTCTCTTATGAATTGAAGAAGAGGTTTTGATTTTTAAAATTTCTTTAAACTTTTATTTTTCGTTTGAAACGAGAAATTACTTTCACCTTCCTTACATGTGGACCTAGAAATGTGGATGGTGCTTTTTAAAGTATCTTCTTGATCTCTACATGAATAATCAAATATTTATTCTTCACAGCGCTGTAAATATAATCAATTATATTAGTAGCATCCTTACAGGGAAAACTGCTGCCCTCAAGATTAGAGAAACAGACAGTAGAATATAGGCATCCATGGCTCACAGGAGCAGAGACTCACCTGGGAAACCACCATGGGAACAAGTTCAGGGAAAGGAAAACCTGATGGGAAATTGAGACTGACCAATTCCTGAAGGCTCCGTGTGGAAAACTCTGAGAGCTAAAAACTTCAGGGGGACCCAATCATAGGCAGGCCACCACAATATTGTGAAATTTACCTCCAATAGCTCGACCAGGATCCCACAGTACATACTGAAGAAAGCTGACCTCGTGTTTCTAGCAGGGGAAGGAAAAAAGCAAATCATTTTGAAATATGCCAGAGCGCTCTGGTAGTGT
>NW_007804088.1:0-1111 GCF_000696425.1 Galeopterus variegatus | reverse complement strand
TTCAACTGGCTTAAGCATTAAATTTCTGCAGTGATATCATGCCTAAAATACTGACCCTTTGTTCTTGGTCTATTTCATTCACTCCTATCTGTACTATGGTTCATGTTACAGATGGGGAGAAACAAACTATACTCTTTAGTGTGCTGTTGCACAATGTAAAACAAGTATAGGCAAGAAAAAAAAATGCTGTGAAAAACCCAAGATGTATCAGATTTTGACATTTTTGCTGATTGCATGAGAGAGGACCTAACTTTAGGAGAGAAGTGCCTGTTTTTAAGTGGCCATGGAAGAAATTGGAATTTCTGACCCAAACTACCCTAACATATGCAGTGTGTGAAGAAGGTTGTGCATCATCTCTGTTAAGTATTTTGAAGGAGGGCCAAAACACAACTTCTGCTTGTTTGGAAAAATGAAAAGCCATTTGTCCAAGCAACAACAGCATACTAAAATAAGAGTTCTGCTCCCCAAAAGGGCAAAATGGTTTCTCAGAGTACAGAACTAGCTAGCTCTCAGTGTAATTCAGCAATGATTCTACTTGTAGGCAGAAATAGCATATTTCCTGCAGATTGAATTTGCAATTTTTCTCAGAAAATATCTTGGGTTTTGTATATGCATATTCATAAAATGAAAATAACTTGATTCACTGGCACTCTGGGCCTGGAAACAGAGGGACTGGTGGGAGAAATATTCCTAAGGATTTAAGAAAAAGATCAGGGCTGAGAAAGCAAGAAAGTTAAGTGAAAACACTGGGCAGGTCTCTGGGAAAAGCAGGAATGTACAGATGTTAACATCGCAGATGTGCTTGGGAAAAAAGATGGCTTTCTACTCAGGATCCTATAATATGAACTTGAAAATGCTGGTTGCCTGACCCAGATGGTGTCAAGCTCTCATGTCTGCCAGTACAGAGCCAAAGGTGTGTCTGGATGCAAGCTGGCTGGGATGTCAGCCAGGAAAACAGCAGTAAAGCTGGGAATGAGAGGGAGGCATCTGATCTTTTCTAGCAGAGATGCCCTTCAAAACAGTGTTCATGTCTGCTTAGGTGGCAGCAGTTTGTAGAAAAGCAGGGGGAATAATTGGGACATTTTTTGTTGGCCCCTCAAGTTCCACACTC
>NW_007804087.1:0-1111 GCF_000696425.1 Galeopterus variegatus | reverse complement strand
AAATTAAAATTAACCAATTCTTCTCCAAATCAGTGGAGCCCACAGCTTCACAGGTGGAATTAGAGGAAATTTAATAGGCACCTAGTCAATGACTGAGGGAGCATGAAGTACACACATACCCCAGGCATTTGCGTCTCCTTCTTCCTGCTCAAGAACTGTGACAGGCTTATGATATTTAGTATTGTCAGTCAGCACAATGATGCTCATAGGTTCGGTCACACAGTATTAAAATTGACTTAATTTCAACATGAATAAAAACGAAATTACAATGAAAACAGAAAGCTGTTGTGTTATATACAGAAAAACTACAATTCTGAGCAAGAAGATATAGATTTTTTTTTTATTTTTACAGGAAGCTTCTGAAAATCAATATCACGAGGCCTAACTAGATTTATACTGAGTATTACCCTGTCAACCAGAGCATGGGGAGGGGGTTATGTTAACACTACAGCCTTGCCTCTGACTGTAACCCAATTAGAAGTTATTCCAAATGATAAAATGCACTCAGGGTATTCTGAACAGCTGTTTCTGAATGATAATGATATTGATAATTATTATATTAGCGATCAGTCTTATTAGCACTTTTTTACGTAGCAGGTATTGTGCTAAGCATTTTCTATGTATCAGCTCACTGACTGCCCACAATGAAACAATGAGGAAGGTATTTATTAAAACCCATTTTACAGATAAGAACAATAAAGCACAGACCAGGGTGGCCAGGGTTTTCCTCGGATGAGGGACTTTCAGTGCTTATACCAGGAAAGTCCTGGGCAAACAGATGAGTTGGGCATCCTAGAAGAGTGACTTGCTGGATTTTTAAGTGGTAAAGAGGCGTTTAAGTCCCTGGCTCTCTTTGGCTGATCAGATTTTGTACCTATTGCCAGCCCAGCTTGAGGTTACAGCCCACAACAGTTGAACAGCAAAGACATTCTTTGGCAGCATGAGGGTAGAGATTTGGGTTGAAACTTGGGGATATTTTCACACACTGTAATTCAAAATGTCGTGCCTCTGCCTGTGCCCACACCCCTGAGCGAGTAAAGTCGAGCCTCCCTATATAACATTCCCAAAGGCCTTGCATGTCACGGGAACCGACATTAGAGTGAAAACTCAC
>NW_007804086.1:0-1111 GCF_000696425.1 Galeopterus variegatus | reverse complement strand
GGATTGAGAATTTTTCCATTTTAGGTTCAAGCAGAAATTTATTGTCACTATGTCCAGTGACTGTTTCTTTTCTTTCTTCTTTTTTTTTCTTTCTTTGGTGTTTTTGTTTGTTTTGTTTTTTCACTTAAAAATTTTTGTTATTTTTAATTGACAAGAAACATAATTGTATTAAATTTGTGGAGTACAATGTGTTGTTTTGATATATGCATACACGTGGAGTAATTAAATCAACTTAGTTAACATTATCCATCACCTCACTTACTTGACATTTTTAGTAGTGATGCATTTGAAATTTACTTTTTTAGTTGTCTTGAAATAATGGCAAATAGTGGCAAAGAATCCAAGATATGAATTCTCTTTTTGTGGGAGATGGGTTAATTGCCATTATTACTACTGCATTGCCTATCAGCATGTGTTGAGATGGACTGGAGGGAGATAATTTCTGTGGGTCGTATATAAGTTATCTAATCAAAAAGCACCACCAAATTTTGTTTATTTAGAAAATGTGGAATCATCCAGAAATTCTCAACTTTGGCTTGGATGCATTGACTGGATGACAGGGTTGTATCCCTTGTGAAGGTGGTATAGGAAGAAAGGTAAACAGACATTAAGTAACCAGAAAATCAAACTGTAACAATCATTGGCTAGTTGCTATGAATGTACTGTATTTTATTATGTACTTTTAGAGTCTGTTTGCTTTTTTCCCCCACCATTGAGGAATTCTGCATTGATACTCACAGATGGAATTGGTATGTATTTTTCTATCTTGCACAATTTTTATCAGATTTAGACATCAAAGTTATACTTGCTTAAGAAATAAATCTGGATTATTTTTATTACTATTGAAACATACTTGATTGTACATATCTGTGGGATATATAGTTGAATGTCAATACCTGTGTGCAATATGTGATGTTCAGATCAGAATAATTACTATATTCAACATTATACAATACAATCATTTTTCGTGGCCCTTTACCAATTCCTACCTTATTCCCCCTCTAGCTCCCCCTTTCCCACCTCTGATAACCTCAACTCTGTCTCTCCTTTTGAAAGTTCAACATATCATTGTGATTTTTGTCTCTTTCTTTTTTTTTAATTTATTTTTTTT
>NW_007804085.1:0-1111 GCF_000696425.1 Galeopterus variegatus | reverse complement strand
TTACAATTGAGAGCTTGACACTCAATCATTATGAAAGAGGTCAGTGTATTATTGAATTAGGCATATCGCTCTGTCAACATCAAATACTTTTTATTCTGGCAGGCTCTTCAATCAATACTCCAATTATTTGGATCTTCAGAAGTAATTTTTAAATTATAAAGTACTCTTCTCTGAGTTTGATAGTGAAGTGGTGAAATATATGCTTATATATGCTTGTTAACTCACAAGTGTATGTTATTTGGATCTTCAGAAGTAATTTTTAAATTATAAAGTGCTCTTCTCTGAGTTTGATACTGAAGTGATGAAATATATGCTTATTTATGCTTGTTAACTCACAAGTGTATGTATTTTATATATACATTTTATATGGAAAATGTAGTTTTTATAGTGTGTTAGCAATTTTTTATATAATTAGATTCACGATCTTGTTAATTATAATCTTCAGTACTGCCTATGGTTTAGTAAGTTGTTGCTCTTTTTTTTTTTTTTTCCTTTTTATCTATTTTACTGACCAGTAACGGGATCGCAACCCTCGGTGTTGCGCCCGCACCACGCTCAGCCATTGAACCGGAACCGGTCTGCACATGGGATCCGAACCCTCGGCGGGAGGGCCGCCACGCTCCCAAGCAGCGCACTCTCCAGTGCACCACCGGGCCGGCCCAAGTTGTTGCTCTTGATTACAACCTTCTTATAACTATGACTACTCAGCCTTAGAAAGATCTATTAGGTAAATGAATTTAATGCTTTGAATCTATTTGAAAAACTATTAAAAATGTGCACAGAAAATTATTTTTAACAATTCCTATTGCTGCACTGTAGTATTATTGATAATAATAAAACTTAGAAATAGCATTGAATAAGAGGGAAAAGGTCAAAATTATGGTATATTTGTAATGGTAAAATATGCAGATACAAAAATGATCATTTTAAATAGTTTTTAATGACATGAAAAATGACTGATAAAATGCAAAGTTAAAAAAACAGTAAGTCTTATCGTACAGGTAGAATACACCACATGTATACATAATTTGCATTGTATATTTAATTCACGCAACATCCAAAAACATATATTTTATATTCCCATTATGTTATAGAATGGGGATCTACATAT
>NW_007804084.1:0-1111 GCF_000696425.1 Galeopterus variegatus | reverse complement strand
CCCCGGGGAAGCGAGGGCTTCGCCTCAGGCCACACAGTGGGTTGGGGCAGACCGAGACCCTAGCACCCTCCCGAGGCTGTGGACCCCAAACCAGCCTTTAGCCCCCTCAATGCCCCTGGGCCAGGCGGGGGGCCTCAATCCAGACCAACCCCACTGCTGCCCTCTCCACATACCTGGTGGGCCGGGGGGGCCCCGGGGCCCTGGGACGCCTGCCAGCACGGTGTCCACGATGGCAGATGCCAGCTGTGAGTCTCCATCTGTGGGAGCGGCAGAGCCCGCGGTGCTGGGGGCCCGACCTGAGCCAAGGGCAGCACCTCCCACCCCCTGGCCCCACAGCAGCCTGGCAAGAGGACGCTATTGCTCCTCTGCTCAGAAGGACACGGGGAGGCCCGGACAGTCAAACGGTGGGGAGCTCCAGGTTGACTCATATAAAATACAACTCCTTCCAGAACATTCCAGGCTCTTCAGACTCGGGGCCTGCCCTGCTCACTTCCCCAGTGCCCGAGGCTGGCACTCTCTCTAGGCTCCACCTCACGTGCCCATCCTGATGCACCAACCTGCTCACTCGTGCAGCGCCTCCTCCAGGAAGCCCTCCCTGCCCACCCCTCTAGCTGCGGTCACAATGCCTGGGGCGGGCTGGGGTTTGTCTCCCATGGTCTTGCAGGAAGAGCATGCCATGTGACTTCACCCTGTTCCATCCCCAGAGCCAGAGCCAGAGCACCAGGGCCCAGGAAACGAGAGCACCAGGGCCCAGGAAACACCTGGGATGGGGACACACACGGAAACCAGGCCTCACAGTGGGGAGCCTCCCGCCGGCTGCACAGTCCCTGTGGCTCTCCCCTCTGAGCATCGAGACTCTTCCCAAACACTCACAGCCCAGCCCTCCTGCAAGGCCACCTCCCTGGGGACCCCTGTCTGAGGAAGGCTCTGGGCACTCGAGGTGGCAGTGGGGCAGTGCCAGACAGAGGGCAGTATGCCCAGGCCAGGGCAAGTTGGAGCCCTCGGATGGCTCGTCACGGCCCAGGGGCGCAGGCTACTGACCCCTGAGGGCCCCCCACCCCCACCCCAGTCACTGCCCAGGCACAAGCCTCACCTGCTCTCTCCCTGCCCA
>NW_007804083.1:0-1111 GCF_000696425.1 Galeopterus variegatus | reverse complement strand
ATAAAAGATGACTGGCTCTGATCCATAGTGCCCTCTGCCCCCAGGATACCCCTGGGGATGGGGGTGGCTACGGAATGGCTGCTACTGCTGCTAGAGGCTATTGCTGCCAGGGCCCCCAAGACCATCTGAGAGGCCACCGCTGCCTCCCACCGCTGCTGAGGACTGAGCTCGTGTTGTCTGCCAATGGTTCCTGGGATCTTTCTCAATTACCTAGCATGGACCTGCATATGAGGTTTCCGTGTCTCAGTCTGTACAATGGGTTTGAAGGGTCTATGGGCCCTAGCCCTGACAATACAAATGGAAAATTTAGTGTAACTAAAATAATGAAACATTTTGGCATAAGTTGTGAATTAGCCTTAACCATACAATTGGTGCAGTCACCTACCCAGACAGTTGTCCTAGCAATACAGGAGCCGACTTTTACATTTTATTTAATTTGTATTAATTTAAATTTAAATGTATATTCAAATAGCTATGTAGTGCTAGTGGCTACTGTATTGGGCCATGTAGTTCTACACTTCTGTATAAATAATGCACAGCACACAGTTGTATACTATACACACCGACTACATCTTAACTTTGCTCACTCAACAAAGTGAATGCCTATACATCTTTGACACAGATCATCTGCCTCTGTTTATTTTTGACAGCTGGCTGCACTATTCCTCCTTTTTATTTATTTTATTTTATTTCTTTCCTTTTTGTCTTTTTTGCAGACCTGTAACGGAATCGCAAACCTCGGTGTTGCACCCGCACCGCACTCAGCCAGTGAGCGGGAACTGGTCTCCACATGGGATCCGAACCCTCGGCCACCGGGCCAGCCCTGCCTCATTTTGAAAACTGCTGCATAATATCTTCCAGGGGTTGTGCAGGTGGATCTGTGAGTTGCTCCTGGGTTGAAGAAAGTTCTGTCTCCTCAGGGGGCTGCGGAGGTTGAGCCTCCTGCTGTGGTAGAGGATGTTCTACCTCCTCTCTGGACTCTACATATGTAGCTGGGACCTCCTGCTCGGCTGGAGAAAGTTCTGCCTCCTCAGGGTGCTGTGGAGACTGAGCTGGGTCTTCCTGCTGGGCTGGAGAGGATTGGCTCTCCTGGGGTCTCTGGGTTTGGAGA
>NW_007804082.1:0-1111 GCF_000696425.1 Galeopterus variegatus | reverse complement strand
AGCCCGGAGTGCTCTGGAGCTACATTGAAGCTGCCGGAGAGCACTCCCAGAGGGCGCCCCGTCGACCCATGCTGGGGGGAGTCAAAGAGGACCTGTGTGCTGTGGGACCCTCCCCCGAGGAGCTCACACCCTTCAGTTGGAGAGACTAGACACCTGAAACTCTTCCTGGGCAGGGCGAGGCAGGGCACAGCTTTGATGTCCCAGCTGATAGACGAGGATTGCAGAAGACACGCCACAGCCCTGTACGGAGTTCTGAGCGCACAGAGTGGGGAGGGGTCTGGCAAAAGGAGGCAGAGTCTCGGAAAAAAAAAAAAATTACACACCCTGCGGGACCACTTTGCAAGGATCAACAGCCCCACCTAGTGCACACAGAGTGTGAAAATGCCCCGATAGCGAGGTGCAGAACACACACACCTTACAGGACCAGCAGGGTGGTATCCAGCAACTTAGTAGAATTCAAAATGACCAGAGAGCAGACTTCCTGTAGAGGTCCAAGACCTGAGTGAAACTCCCTGCCAATAGAGTTAAAGCTGACCAGAGAGGAGGCACCCCGCAGAGGTCCAAGACCCGAGTGAAACTCCCTGCCAAAATGAACAAACACCCAAAAAGAGATACCAGAAATGCAAAAAACCAAGAAAGTACACCACCAAAAGTTAATAAATCTCAAACTCTAGATCCTATAGAACAAGAAGCCCTTGAAATGAATGACAGGGAATTTCGAGTAATAATTTTAAAGAGGCTGAATGAGATACAAGAAAACACAGCTAGACTGCATGATGAAACCAGGAAAAACATAAAGGACCTGAAAGAGGAAATGTACAAGGAAATCACTGTCATAAAAAAAATGTAGCAGAACTTGCCGAACTGAAGAAGTTATTCAGCGAAATAAAAAACACAATGGAGAGTTTAACCAGCAGGATAACGGAAGTTGAAGAGAAAACCTCTGTACTTGAAGATGGGCTCTTTGGAATAATACAAGCAGACAAGAAAAAAGAAAAAAGTGTCGAAGATATTGAAGAAAATCTGAGAGAGAAATTAGACAACCTTAAACGCTCAAATATCCGAGTCATGGGTGTTCCAGAAGGGGAGGAAAAAGGAGAATGTATTGAAA
>NW_007804081.1:0-1111 GCF_000696425.1 Galeopterus variegatus | reverse complement strand
TTTCTGGCTAATAACATTTATTTTCTGGTTAGTGACATTTACCTAATATTAAATTTTGCTGTTTTTTTTCCCAATTTTATTTTTACAAAGGTTTTGTTATCAGTGCTACGGCAACTTTTATTACTCATCATGGAAGAAAATTAGGTTTTCCTTAAGCAGTTATTTGTAGGAGATCTGTATATGTGGGAAGTAAGAGGGAAGGGCGAGCATGGCCCTGTACAAGGTTGCCATCTGGGATTTACAGGCTCACATCCTACAGCTTCTCTCTGCCTGTGTGGCCCCAGATCCACCCTGGTCCCGCAGACATGGCTCATCTCTGGTCCAAGGGCAGCACCGCCTTCCCGCTCCTCTGAGTCCCATAGGGGATTCTGCTATGGCCTTGCTCACATTGTTACAAACAAGAATCATAGAAATTTTTAAACCATCTTCCAGGTGAGCACTTCACCTTCAGGAAATATTCTTTTGTTGACCTTTTCTGAGACCAATGTCCTCCTCTGTGCACATCTCTTCTTTTCTCGTGCTTCTGCCCAATCTCAGCTGCTTTTGAAAGGCCCTTCACACCCACTGGAAACTACAGATTGTACATCTCCCCTTGTTTCACTGAAAATGGAGTTTGTGAGGTGTTAGTTCTCTTTGTTGCTTTTGTGTGATTTCTAGGATACAGCCATGATCCTGTATCTATTACTCCTAATAATTACATTAAAAACTATTTGTCTCCACAACCCACTCCATGCCTCAGACACTGCAGAATTGACATTTTAGAGTCTGACATCATTTTTCCCAAGGGACGCCATGGTCATTTCCTGGAATCTTGCATCACTCATCTGTGTTGGTGGGAATCTTAGGGTTGCTTGCAGTGTATTCACCAGCCTTGCAAGGAAAGCTGATTCTACTCTTAGAGGAAGCATTCTCTTCTTCCTCTTTCTTTTTATCCTACTTTTTCTCTTCCTGTTCTCCTTTCTTTCTTCTTTTGTTCCTGGCCACCATTTGGGACTGACCCTTTAACAATTCACTAGACTTGTGCAGAAGTCTCTCGAAGTCACACTGGCTCTGCTGCGGGGCTATTTGTTTTTGTTTGTTTGTTTTTTGTGACCGGTAAGGGGATCGCAAC
>NW_007804080.1:0-1111 GCF_000696425.1 Galeopterus variegatus | reverse complement strand
AATTTATAAATGAGGCCATAGCTCCTAATTCTCTTTACTTTTATACATCTCATTTTCTCCCCGAATAGTGTTCCTTAGTTTAAGTCAAGTGTGTAAATCCATCTTCCTTTACTTAAGTCAAGTGCTGACAGCCGGGACAGGCTACGCCTGGCTCTGTGTCCCTGTTCCCAGGAGGCCCCGGCTCTTGGACGGGCCCACAGGATGCACCCTGCCTCCCACCAGGACCTGTGCAGGCCTCAGGATGGCCGTGGTCTTGTAGCAGGATGCGTGTCTGACCCTACTGACCAGGTTCTCACCCTCTGACCTGGCTTGGCCAAACTTCAGCAGGCTTCTCACAGGCGCCTGGTCCTCAGCTTGTCCCTGATCTGAGCAAGCACTTATCAGCACCCCCTATCAGCCCAGCCCAGTGCCTTAGTCCATTCAGACTTGGGTCACTTACAAATCACCTTTATTCTTGCAGTCCTAGAGGCCAGGAAGTCCTAGGTGAAGACACCAGCAGATTCTGTGTCTGGTTCATGATGGCACCTTCTCGCTGTGTCCTCGTGGTAGGGGAGAGGAGGGAGCTCTCTGGTGCCTCATTTATAAGGCCACTAATCCCATTCATGAAGTTTCCACCCCTGACCTAATCACCTCTCAAGGTCCTCGCTTCCTGACACATCACCTTCGGGCTAGGATTTTGACATATGAATTTGCGGGAGACACAAGCATTCAGTCCGCTGGAGCTGAGAACCAGCTGACCGCAGCAAGGCGGTCCACCATCAGACTGCCCCGGCCAGTCTGTCTGCTCATACCCCTTACTTGCCTGGCTTCCCTTAAAAGTTTCTGCCAGTTTTGAGTGAGGACATGTGGTATTTCTCTTTCTGTGTCTGGCTTACTTCATTTAAATGTAATTTTCTCTAGACTCATCCGTGTTGCTGCGAATGGCAGAATTTCATTCTTTTTCATGGCTGAGTAGTATTCCACTGTGGGAATACCACGTTTTCTTTATCCAGTCATCCATCAATGGACACTTAGGAGGGAGGGAGGGAGGGAAGAAGGAAGGAATGAAGGAAAGAAAGAAAGAAAAGATGACAACAATACATTGAACGTTCAGAAGGAGAGAACAAACCTA
>NW_007804079.1:0-1111 GCF_000696425.1 Galeopterus variegatus | reverse complement strand
GCTGTGCCTTGTCCCTAGAACCCTGGAGGGAAACTCTGCCCCAGTGTGAAAGCGGAAGGACTGTCACACAGACCCTCCTCCATTCCGCTGGCCCTTGCCCCACTTCAGCCACCCCCTCCTGTGGTCACCTCCTAGACATTGCCATCAATCAGGTAGCTCCAGCTTTGGAGTCTGAAATCCCTACAGGCTGACGTCAAACCACAGCCTCTGGCCCCTCCAGCCCCCCACGCCTGTTGGTCCCTACGTGTCATCTCTGCTCGACTGAGACTCTAGTCCTTGACCCCTCATCTCTCTCGGCCCTTCCTGGCCCCACTTCTTTCCCAGGGCAGCACTGCAGTCACTCTTATGCCTTTGACTTGAGAGGACGATGGCCATGCCCTGCATCAAATGGCCCAACTTTCAACCTGGAATCCAGCCACCCTCCGCCTCCCTCCTCACTTGGCTGCCAAGCCCTGTTGGAGGAAGCAGCATTCCTGGGTATTGGCCTCAGTCTGAGCTGGACCTCTGGGACCTTCAGTTTATTACTACTTTTCAGTGTTTCACCCCAGCTCCTCATTCCTCGCTCGTTCCTTGCTCTTTGGAAGCCACTCCTAATGCCGATCGCTGTCCTCGAGCTCCCGTTCCTGTTGCTACTCTTCTCCCTCTCGGCAATCTACTCCTGCTTCCTGCAGAGAGAGCAGGCTCCCTGGACACCCCCTCGCCTGCCTGCCTCCTGCAGATGAGTCTGTTTCTACCACTGATCTCTCTCTTTCTTCCCTCTTGATCATCTTGTCTCAGATTTAGTCCTCTCTGGCTAGCTTGGGGGCTTTGCTCTGTATATTACTTACTCTCGGCCTTTTTTCTGTCCTCCTACGCCCTCCCCTCCCCCACCCTCCCCTTTCCAATGGTCACTGAGCCCTGTTGGCTGCATCTCTCCAGTAATCACTTGAACTGCTTCCTCACTCCATTCCCACTGTCACTGATTGAGTTTGGCTGTGTTGTCCCCTCCAAAGCTCCTGTGGAAACCTGATCCCCAATGTGGCAGTGCTGGGTAGTGAGTGAGTTCTCATGCTATTAGTTCCCATGAGAGCTGGTTGTTTAAAAGACCCTGGCACCTCCCCTCTCTCTCTTG
>NW_007804078.1:0-1111 GCF_000696425.1 Galeopterus variegatus | reverse complement strand
CAATTTATTTATTCATTCACTTACTGAAGGATGTCTTGGTTGCCTCCAAGTTTTGGCAATGGTGAATAAAGCTGCTATAAATATCCTTGTGCAGGTTTTCGTGTGGACATAAGTTTTCAACTCATTTGGGTAAATTCCAGGGTGTGCAATTGCCAGATCATATGCTGTGTGTGTGTTCAGTTTTGTGAGAGATTGCAGAAAACTGTATCACTTCGCATTCCTGCCAGCAGTAAATGAGAGTTCCTGTTGCTCCACCTCCTTGTCAGCATTTGGTGTTGTCAGTGGTTTGGATTTTAACCACTCTAATAAGTGTGTGATGGTATCTCATTGCCTAAGTTTTCAATTCCCTGATAACTTATGATGTTGACCTTCTTCTCATATTCTTATTTGCCATTGGTATATCTTCTTCGGTGAGGTGTCTGTTCAGATCTTTTGCCTGTTCTTTGTGTTGTTTTCTTATTGTTGAGTTTTAAGAGTATTTTATATATTCTGGATGATAGTTCTTTATCAGATACATCTTTTGCAAATATTTTTTCCCTGTTTGTGGCAAAAAAATATTACCTTCTCATTCTCAATTACTTTTTAGAAAACTTTTCATAGTGTATATTTTTAAAAGCTAAACTGATTCTGCTGAGGACAACTTAGTATATTGATAATTTTTACATTGATTTTATATGAATACAATAGTGAAGTTTGTACCACAGGTGATTTTCTCTTTCTTTTGTTGTCTGTCTCACTTTGTTTTGGCTCATTTACTGGTTGTCAAAGCTTGAACAAATCCCTTTCTCTTAGGACCTCAATTTCTTCTGTAAAATGAAGAAGCTGGATCAGACCATGCTCAGGGTTGAAGCTCTCAGGATACATTCCCAAAGGTACAGCCAGCGGAGGACAGAAGCCCAGCTCATATTTGGCAACAGAGAGACCCACACCCTAAGCACTCTGAAAAAATGGATTTAACATGCTGACATAGGGCAAGATTCCCAGTGACTCTCTCTAATCTTCACTAACATCTCTGTGAGCAAAATCTAGTATTATTTGAACAGCTTTTTGGAGAAGTATCTGAGATAGAAATCTCTCTCATGTTCAACTGTTGACTGATAAAGTAGAAAAA
>NW_007804077.1:0-1111 GCF_000696425.1 Galeopterus variegatus | reverse complement strand
TTGGTAGTTTGTAAGTGACCAGAAATTTATGCATTTCCTCCAGGTTTTCAAATTTTTGTGTATAATTGTTTATAATAGTCTCTAACGATTCCTTGTATTTCTATGGTATCTGTTGCAAAGTCTCCTTTTTTATTTCTGATTGTTTTTATTTGGGTCTTCTCCCTTTTTTTAGTTAGCCTTGTTAATGATTTGTCTATTTTGTTTATCTTCTAAAAAAACAACTTTTTGTTTCATTGATCTTTTCTTTCATTTTTTTTGTGTTTCTATTTCATTTAGTTCTGCTCTGATCTTAATTATTTCTTTCTATCTACTAATTTTGGGGTTTGATTGTTCTTGTTTGTCTACTTCTTTGAGGGGTAGCATTAGGTTGTTCATTTAAAATCTTTCTATTCTTTTGATGCAAGCATTTATTGCAATAAACTTCCTTCATAATACTGCTTTTGCAGATTCCCACAGGTTTTGGTATGATGTGTCTTTATTTTCATTAGTTTCAAGAAATATTTTGATTTTCTGTTTAATTTTTTCTTGGACCCACAGTTTGGTGAGGAGCATGTTGTTTAATTTCCATGTGTTTTAATAGTGTCCTGAGTTTCACATGTTATTAATTTCTAGTTTTAATCCACTGTGGTCTGAAAAGATGCTTGAAATGATTTCAATTTTTGAAATTCGTTGAGACTTGATTTGTGATCTAACACGTGGTCTGTCCTGGAGAATGTTCCATGCGCTGATGAGAAGAAATGTATATTCTGTAGTTGTTGGATAAAATGTTCTGTAGATATAAGCCAGGTCCAGTTGGTCTAAAGTGCAGTTCAAATCCTGTGTTTCTGAGTTTATTTGCTGCCCAGATTATCTGTCCAGTGATGAAAGAGAACTGTTTAAGACCCCAACAATTATCTATGTTGCGGTTTGTCTCTTTTTTTTAGGTCTCATAGTGTTTGCTTTATATATCATTGTGTTCCAGTGTTGGGTACATATATATTTATGATTGTTACATCTTCTTGCTGAATAGATCCTTTTATCATTACATAATGACTTTCTTGAACTCTTTTTATGGTTTTTGGTTTTATGTCTATTTTATCTGATATAGGAATAGCTACTCCTGCTCATTTTT
>NW_007804076.1:0-1111 GCF_000696425.1 Galeopterus variegatus | reverse complement strand
TTTCTGTCTACTACCTTTAGGTTTGGATTGTCATTATTTTTCAAGTTCTTTGAGGTGTAGTATTACATTGTTTATTTGAAGTCTTTCTGTTCTTTTGATGTAAGCATTTGTTGCAATAAATCTGCCTCTTATTACTGCTTTTGCAGTAACCCACAGGTTTTGGTATGATGTATCTTTATTTTCATTAGTCTCTAGGAATTTTTTGATTTCCTGTTTAATTTCTTCTTGGACCCATAAGTCTGTCAGGAGCCTATTATTTAGTTTCCATGTATTTGTATAGTTTCCAGAGTTTTACTTATTATTAATTTCCTAGTTTAGTCCATTGTGGTCTGAAAAGATACTTGGAATGATTTGAATTTTTAAAAATTTGCTGAGGCTAGATTTGTGACCTAATATGTGGTCTATCCTGGAGAATGTTCCATGAGCTGATGACAAGAAAGTATATTCTTTAGTTGTTGGGTGAAATGTTCTGTATATATTTGCCAGGTCCAGTTGGTCTTATGTGTAGTTTAAATCCTGTGTCTCTTTGTTGAATTGTTGCCTGGAAGATCTGTCCCATACTGAGAGAGGGGTGTTCAGGTCACCCACTATTAATGTATTAGGGCTGATCTCTTTCTTTAGGTCTAAGAGTGTTTGCTTTATATATCTGGGTGCTCCAGTATCGGGTGCACATATATTTATGATTATTATGTCTTCCAGCTGGATAGATCCTTTTATCATTATATAGTGGCCTTCTTTGTCTCTTCTTATGTTTTTTGGTTTAAAGTCTATTTTATCCAACATAAGAATAGATACTCTTGCTCATTTTTGTTTTCCATTTGCATGGTATATCTTTTTCCATCCCTTCACTTTTAGTCTGTGTGTGTCTCTATATGTGAGGTGAGTCTCTTGAAGACAGCATATACTTGGGTCTAGCTTTTTAATCCAATCAATCAATATGTGCCTTTTGAATGGGAGTTTAATCCATTCACATTCAGGGTGGTTATTGACAGATATTGTTTAATTCCTGTCATTTAATTGCTTTTTGTTTAGATGTTTTAAATATCTTTTGATCCTTAGTTCCCCTTTTATTTCTCTTCTTCAACATTAGTTGGATATTTGAAGTGGCATT
>NW_007804075.1:0-1111 GCF_000696425.1 Galeopterus variegatus | reverse complement strand
TGCCATTCTTACAGAATGGAAATATCAGTGTCCCTTACATTATAATTAGATGTGTATATGTTTGTCTCCCTCACCAGACCTAGGCTCCTGGAGAACAAGGACTTTTTCTTGGTCAACTTATAACTCCAATAGTTCTTAGTACATTGTAAATGCTCAGTAAGTGTCTGTGGAATTAAATTCTCAAGTATTTTAACATATCTAGTGGTGGGTTAGGTCTATCTGCTAGTTATGATTATATTCTTCCTTCATATAGCAATTGCTTTTCCTGACATTACAAATTAGATTTATTTTCATCTTGTTATATGACTTCCTTGTCATAGACACCCCCACCCATCCTTCTCAAAAGCTCCATTTTTTTTGGCGTTTACCTTTTATTCCAGGAACCTTCCTTTCTAAAGCCATCTGTCTCTGCTATGTGCTGGGCTGGTTTTTCTGTGGGTCTGCTGGACTTCAGCCACTTTGAGACTCCTGTGTCTCTTGCCACCTGTCACACATGTTAACACCGAGAACGCCGTCTACCTCTGCTTTGTTTCATTAATTATCCCTTCTTCATCCATCTCTGTGTTCTAGAAATCTGTGGAATCTCTCATCTACAGGCTGCCTCCTCTCCTTTTCTTTTTTACTGTTATCAGTTCACATGTAAAAATATTTATTTATTGATAGTTTAGTGGCATAAAGACAGAAGTCCCTGTGTAACTATGGACACAACTATGTATCATAAGGACAAGATGAGTGTGGGCCGTTTCTGCCCTGTAAGAAAAAGAAAAGATCTGCAAAAAAATGCTGACATCCTGGTGCCTGGATTTCGAAGTCAGGAAACAGAACCAGGGGGACAAAGTGGTGTGAGAACACCCTGGGGAGAAGAGCTGCTTACTAAGGAAGTGCACCCTGATTCACTCTTAATATCAATGCTCTGGTTAGACAGAAACAAGATCACATTCCTGCACCTTAGAATCCCCCCCAGGGTATATTTTAGCTTGACTTTCATTTTCCATAAAGGCTCACACTATTAATTTAATATGTAAACTACTCTGTTGTGGTTCAGGATCCCCAACTGAAAGGGGGAAAAAGGGAATGTTTGCCAGTTTGCCTTTTGGGGGGGAAAAAAAAA
>NW_007804074.1:0-1111 GCF_000696425.1 Galeopterus variegatus | reverse complement strand
CACTCTTCAGGCAACCGAGTGGGTGATGATGCTTTTCACTGAGAGGAAGGAAGAGGAGCAGATGGAGGAGGATAAGGATGGGTCCGGGTAGCATGGGAGGCGTCTGAGAAACCCATGGGACATACAGGGGTGGTGGCAGGGAAGCAGTCAGGCAGGGGGAGCTCATCAGGAAGCTGGCTCTGAATCTGGGGCTCAGGGGACAGGCCAGAGCTGGAGATGTAAGTGGGAAGTCATGGGCACTTAAAGCCGTGGCACTGGCTGAGACCCCTCCTGGAGTGAGTGTTCATAAAGAAGAGAAGAGGCCCTGGCTGGATCCTGCAGCACGCTGGCCTGGGGGGTCGGGACAAGAAGGAGAAACCAGCAACGTAGACAGAGTGCCAGGGAGGTAGGGGAACCCCAGGCAAGAGCGGTCTCCTGGAAGCCACATAAGGGTGTCTGAGTGAGGGAGCACGCTAGGGCCCAGTCCTTTCTCTATGGCCACGTAGCTTGTGCACTGAGAAATGGCCATTCGATTTGGCAACAGCAGTCGTGGTGACAGGTGGAGACCAAGACATGATGGGGTGGCACGTGGACTAGAGACAACTCCTTCAGGAAGTTCTGCTGTGAAGTTGAGCAGAGAAAGGGGTGGTAGCCGGGGAAGCCACAGTGTTGGAAGACGTGTTTTGTGTGTTTATTTGCTTGTTGTGAGGTGGAGATGTCACAGCACATCTGTGTGATTAGGGGAAGGATCCAGCAGAGAGGGGCAGTGGTGGAAGCGGTTAAACACCAGTCGCTGGGCGAGAGCTGCACTCCCAGGCCTCCCGGGAAGCGCTCAGTCCTGCTGCTCTGCAGCCGCACTTCACTTCCTGGAACATTCCAAAACATGTCCTCATCTGTCCTGCTCTCCAGATGGCTCAGTTCTCAGTGGCTTCCTCTTCCCAACTTTACTGCATATGACCCGGAGTCACCTAATGAGGACAGCAGCTGGGTTGGGTCACTCCAGACCTTGTCTTCCAAGCTTCCCGTCCACCCAGCAGGGTCACTGGGGTGTGGGCCTGGGGCTGCTGGCCTGGTGCAGATCTCAGCTCCTCTGTTTCCAGGCTGGGGCTTGACCAGGTTACTCCAGCTCTCT
>NW_007804073.1:0-1111 GCF_000696425.1 Galeopterus variegatus | reverse complement strand
CCATTAAGAAAATGAATACAATCCACAGAATGAGAGAAAATATTTGCAAATATATATATATATATATATATATATACATATATACATATATATATATATATATATATATATATGTATATATGATAAGGGAGCTCTTACAATTCAAAGATTTAAGGGAAAAAAATATCCCAAATAAAAGGTGATCAAAGGGTTTAAATAGACATTTCTCCATGAAAAATATACAAATGACCGGCAAGCACATGAACAGATGCCTAACATCGTTATACATCAGGGAATTTCAAACCAAAAAGTCATAATGAATATCATTGAGACCCCATAGGATGTTTAAAATAAAACAGACAGACACTAACAAGTATTTCTGAGGATGTGGAAAATACTCACCGAAGGCAAAATTGTACAATGGTGCAGTCACTTTGAAAAGCAGTTTGGGGGGCTGGCCCCGTGGCAAACTCGGGATAGTGCAGCACTGGGAGCGCAGCAACGTGCCTGCTGCGGGTTCGGATCCTATATAGGAATGGCAGGTGCGCTCACTGGCTGAGCGCTGTGCGGGCGACACCAAGCCAAGGGTTGCAATCCCCATACCGGTCACGAAAAAGACAAAAAAAAAAAAAAAAAAAAAAAAAAAAAAAAAAAAGAAAAGCAGTTTGGGGGCCAACCCCCCCTCAAAAAAGAAAAGCAGTTTTGGGGCCAACCCCGTCACTCACTCGGGAGAGTGCAGTGCTGGGAGCACCTGGGAGCGCAACAGCGCTCCCAGCGCGGGTTTGGATCCTATACAGGGATGGCCGGTGCAGGGTGACATCAAGCCAAGGGTTGCATTCCCTTACCAGTCACAAAAAAAGAAGTGCGTTCCCCTTACCGGTCACAAAAAAAGAAGAAAAAAAAAAGCAGTTTGGTAATTTCTCAAAAACTTAAACATAGACACAAAATTTTAGTTGGGAGGAATTAGTTCAAGAGATTTATTGTGCAACATGTTGACCATAGTTAATAACAACATATTTCATACTTTAAAATGCTGAGAGTAGATTTTGTTTTCTCACCACTGAAAAAAGTTACAAGTATGTGAGATAAATGCATATTTAATTAGATTTAGTTAGCCATTTTACTATATATA
>NW_007804072.1:0-1111 GCF_000696425.1 Galeopterus variegatus | reverse complement strand
GTGGCAGTTACTATGGTGTTCACAGAAGGAGCGCTCGCCCCCAATCCCTTTGGAGCTAGGATTGTTCATAGGACTTGCTTTGGCCAATGGGCTAAAGGATGTGCATACACATTCAATGTAAGGAGGTTAGATACAGAAAATAAGAAGGGAATTGACTTTCAGCCACGGTTCCCTCTGAGCAAATTTGTAAAGTGGGTGAAGCTTTTTTGGATGTACTTTCCTCCTTTTTCCCTCTCAGTCATCCATTGCCTCCCGTGTTCAAGTCCTCTCCCAAGGTAGGTCTTACAGGACCGCCTTAAATAGGCAAAACTTCATCCTCTGGATTTATCTCTTCATCTTCCACCCCAAAGTATAATACAACAAAACAAACCTAAGATCCCCTCTTAAGAACACTAAAGTTTCCCAGTTGTAACAACTGGATAGAAAAATTACTTAAGAAATTAAATTGCTGGAAATTTGGTTCCAACAGTGAGATCGTGGTAAGAGGATATTTGCATTATGATATGGAATAAGAGAACAAAGAAGTTTTCAGAAATCCAAAGAAGTACATTTCCGGAGATTTGAATTTAAGCAGATTTGGTTTTGAAAACAATTCTGACACTTTCTAGCCATGTGACTTTTGACAAGTTGCTTAACCACCCTAAACGTCAGCATCTTCATATGTGCAATGGATGATGATATTTTATTTCAGTGCTGGTATGGGAATTAAAAGCAGTAATTTATACACTGAATGCTTAGCAAGGCCTAGCACACCGTAAGCACTCATAAACTAGGTTATATTTTTGTTGTATTGTTACTCTTATTAATATTTGTAATAATGACAGTGGTGTGCTCTGAGGTTAGTGGAAGAGATACTTTAGGGCAGAGTACTGTCTTGAAATCCCTAAAATCACAAAAGGCAGGAAGCCTCCTGCTTTGCCCATTGAGAAAAATGGCTCATTTGAATGCTATTTGTCTTGAGGCTTGAGAGGTAATATAGGGAGTTCAGGAATTGGTTATTTATTAAAAATAATTATTGGAAATTAACCTGACAAGAGTATCTTATTTGTTAAGAAATGTAGAAATCTGAAAACAACTAATATTTTCACTATCTTTTCATTTTTCACCTTCA
>NW_007804071.1:0-1111 GCF_000696425.1 Galeopterus variegatus | reverse complement strand
TGCTCCTTGTGAAAGTGAGAGATGGATCCAGAAAGGAAGGAACAGGGAGTTTTAGGTTGAGGATATTTTTTGTAAAGTTCCACTTTCACTGTTTCTTTTCTGGTTATTTTTTAATGTTCCAGTACAGCAGTTCTCAAACATTTTGATCTCAGGACCCCTTTATACTCTTAAAAATTATTGAGGATCAATAATTCTATCAAGAATTCATATTTTCAAAATTAAAACTGTGAAAATTTTAAAATATTCATTAATTCATTTAAGATAATCTATTCTATGTTATTTTAAATAACATTTTTACAAATATACTCACATATTTTCCAAAACAAAAAATAAATTTAGTGAGAAGAGTGGCATTATTATACATTTTTGCAAATCCCTAACGTCTGCCTTAATAGAAGAAGCTGGATTCTCATATCTGTTTCTGCAACAGCCTTTGCAATATGACACATCAATTTGTTCTGGAAAATTCCATTGTACAACCATGAGAGAGAATGAGAATGCAAAGGCAAATAACATCTCAGTATTATTAGGAAAATAGTTTGACCTCATGGACCTCCAGAAATGGTCCCCCACACGGTTTTTCTAGTATTTTAACTTAGTCTCTTCACCTGCTGCAAAACCAAATGGGACATAAATTAGAGAGAAATAGACACCTGGAGTCTATGCCGGTCTCTGCCTCATATTAATCATCGACCTTGAATTCATTATTCTCTTTGGGCCTCAGTTTTCTCGTCTGTAAAATGGTTTATTAAATAATCTGAGACCCCTGCCAGCTCTGACAGGCTGTGACTCATTCTAAATAACAAGGAGTTGCAGAAATAAGGTTTTCCAAAAGATCTGCAGTTGTTTCTCCAAATTTTGCTGTTTTGTCACCTCCTCTACCATAAACATTTACAGTATTTAAACTTACATTTTGTGGCAGTACATCTAGTAAGTTCTGCACCATGAACTTGTAATTCTAGGGTGTGTTTTCATGCTGGAGATTTTTATTTTTTATTTCTGTATGCTCTTCCAGATCTGAAAGGATACAGCTCATTGCTTGCTCTTCAGTATTTTCGTTTGCCTCTACATTGCAAAAGAGTGAATGAAAAAAGGAAAGCTCAAGAAAGGA
>NW_007804070.1:0-1111 GCF_000696425.1 Galeopterus variegatus | reverse complement strand
CTGAGCCTTTCCCCAAAGGTACCATATGGCCATGCTCTAGGGAAAGAATATTACCAGACATTTCAAGGACTGTAAGACAAAGGATCTTACGTGGCATTGATACCCCTTCTGTTAGAGTAGGGGCATCGAGGATCAGGCAATAAATGGAGTCCTGCCTAAAGTTCAGCTCACAGTGGGCCTACTGTGTCTGCAGACCCACACAGTGGTCATTTCCCCATGTCCCAAGCATATAATTGGAATTGATATGCTTGCCAGTTGGAGTAACTACAACATTGGGTTCTTTATTGGTCTGTAAGGTAAGAGTTATTATAATCGAAAAGTTCAAGTGGCACTCTTCAAAACTGAACCCCCTACCTTGCCCAAGATAACAAATGAAACACAGTATCACATGCTGAGGGGATGACAGAGAGTAACGATATCAGTCCCTACCATACAGTCATTTATTTCTCAAGTCTGGACCTTGAACAAACTGAATGGATTCTGCTCATTCCTGATCATTGCTACAGCAGAGTAATATGGCTTCAGCTACTTGTTATGCAGCCACTGATTTAGTTACTGTATTCTTTTATATTGCAATTAGAAGATAGGATCTGAAAAAGTTTGTGTCCACATGTGTCAGAAAACAATATTATTTACAGATTTGCCTCAGGGCTTTTTAAGTCTCTTGCTCTGTGTCATAATATAGTCTGAAGAGATTTAGATAATCAGAACGTTCAAGAAAACATCACACTGACTCATTACATCAATGACATGATAAAATAATGAAGGTATGGCTAGCATGTTGAAGGTCTTAGTAAGACACATGTGCAGTAGAGGGTGGGAGATAAACCCAATGAATTCTTAAGACCTGCCACTTCTGTGAAGCTTTCAGAGGACCAATGATCAAGTGTGTGCCAAAGGAGAAGACAAATTGCTACATCTTTCATTCCCTACCACAATGAAGGAAGCACAGCAGTCTTTGGCTTCTGAAGGTAACACATTTCATATCTGTAGGTAGTAAGCCAGCTCATGGAAGGCTTCCAGCTTTGAGTAAGTCCCAGAGAGGAAAAGAACACTGCAACAAATTCAGGCTGTGGTGCAAGCATCATTATTGCTCAAGTCATACTACCCA
>NW_007804069.1:0-1111 GCF_000696425.1 Galeopterus variegatus | reverse complement strand
AAAAGGAGGAGGATTAGAATGAGCCTTCCGGCCGGATGAGAAGGACAAAACTCAGATGGGCGTCCCCAATGAGTCATGCCGTTCCCAGGAGATGGGTTCCTGGAACGCAGGAAGGAACATCACCTAGACCTACCTAGGGTTTGACGGACGGCGATGGTCCTGGACCCGGTAGGAGGAAGGTTAGATGGGTTCAAGGATGAACCCAGGAAGGAGGAAGGTTAAAAAGAGTGAGAGAAAGAGAGAGGGGGAGGTATGGGAGGTTCAGCCTCCGGGGCCAGAGACGTGTCAATGCTGGGGCCAGGGGAATGTGATTAGGGTGAAAGTTTAAATAATCTACAAGCCTGACAAAAGGAAAAACGGGGCTTACCTAACGGATGAGCCGGTGGTGGGTGAAGGAAGTCAGAGCCGGAGAAAATGGACTAGGGCGGACCGTCAGTCCTGGGGGGGTCACGGGGGGGTCCAAGAAAGTCTGAGGAAGGAGTCCCCTGGCACAGGGTGAACTCCTCCCGGGTTTCGGCACCAACGAAAGGGCGCACGGACCCGAGCTGATAAGATGACAGGACCAGAGCTGACAGTTCACCAGAGAAGTTCCACTTTATTCAAGGACTGTGCGTATATATATAGGGAGCTGCGTTCTGAGTTTGGATAGGGGGTGGACGGGCGGTAGCTGATTGGACGGGGCTGGGCAGGAAGTGAGCCCTGACCTGTGACTGGTTGAGGTTTTGGCACCGGCGGGCTTGTTTACTGTGGAGAAGAACCCGGAAGGGCTCCATATTGCTAGGGAGTGCCCCCCACTTGAGTGCCTATGGTATCCCTACATTCCTTACAAAGGTCATTTACAGCTTGGTGGGGGTAGATTAGTTTTAGTTTTACCAGATTGATTCTGGTAGTTAATTAACCCCTCAGTCTAAGATAGGATGCAGTTTGGTCATGCAGGCCCACCTGAATAACTTCTGGATTGCCTAGTGGGCCAGGCTATTATAATATATTTTAAGCCCATTTTATTTTTGGCATCCAGATATGAGCAATCTTTAGAGGTAACAGAAGACCGAAGAGAGAAAAATGCTTCATTTTTCTGTCATTTAGGGTATGTTTCAGGAAAACATCTTAC
>NW_007804068.1:0-1111 GCF_000696425.1 Galeopterus variegatus | reverse complement strand
CCACGCTCCCAAGCAGCGCACTCTCCAGTGCGCCACCGGGCCAGCCCTAAACCTTGTAATATTATTTGGCTTTTAAAACCCAGTATATGGATTACTTAAAAAATAAGAATGACATAAAAAGGCTATGGATAGGATCATCTTCAGGTCTGACCGGATCCAGGAACTCGTACAAAGTCATCAGGAGTTGATCCTCTAGGCTTTGCCTTTGTGATATTGTGAAATATGTATTTGGTCTTCATCCTGTTTTCTGACATATAGCTCCTAAAATCCTTGGAATCTTCAGTGTGATGAGTGTCTTTTGTAGATGACAGGTGCCTGGGGACTCCTAGACAGCCTCAGGATGGGGGTTGGTCGCCAGGAGAACCAACCATGTGATTAGAGGGTTGGAACTTTTTGTCCTTATCCCTCCACCCCCACCACTTGCGAGGGGAGAGGGGCTGAAGGTTGAGTTGATAAACCAATGACCAATGATTTAATCGAGCATGCCTACGTATTGAAGCTTTCCACAAAGACTGAGTTCTGGGGGCTTCTGGATAGCTAGCAGTTGGAGGTTCCTGGAGGGTGGCCACCCAGAGAGGGCCTGGAAGCTCCATGCCCCTCCCACCTGCCTTGCCCTGTGCATCTCCTCCATCTGGCTGTTCATCTGCATCCTTTGTAACATCCTTTATAATAAATGGGTGAATGTTAAGTAAAAAGTGTTTCCTTGAGTTCTGTGAGCCACTCTAGCAAATTAATTGAACCCAAGGAGGGGGTTGTGGGAATCCCAATTTATAGCTGGTTGGTCAGAAGCACAGGCCACAGCCTGTATTTGTGAGTGACATCTGAAGTAGGGGAGCAGTCTTGTGGAAATAAACCCTCAACCTGTGGGATCTGGGGCTGTCTCCAAACAGTGTTAGAATTGAATTGAATTAGAGGATACCCAGCTGGTGTCCACCAGAGAATCGTCTGCAGAATTGCTTGGTGTGTGGGGAAAAAATCCTAACACATCTGGTGTCAGGGTATCGTACTGAGTGACTGTGTGAGAGTACAGAGTAGAAAAAAATCACTTTGTTTTTGCTACAACCTTACTGATTTCCTTGTATTGGCTTCATTTTCAATCAGGCCCTCTCCA
>NW_007804067.1:0-1111 GCF_000696425.1 Galeopterus variegatus | reverse complement strand
TCTTGTTTATTTATGTTACATTGTGTTAAACATTTTACCATGTATAGTAAAAACAACATGTCTTTGATATTAAAAGATAAGGCATTGCAAAGTGATTTAACATTCTTCAGACGCTGCCCAAAATCACCTTGTAGGACACAGACCTTTGGATTCTACTCTGTTAGTAAACTCTTTTTCGTGGCATATAATTTTTTTATTGCCATTAGTTCTTGGTTTTCATTTACCCAGACTGTACATCAGAGACCCTTTATCACCCTGACATACTTCTCCCGAGCTTACCTTCTGCAGTTCAAGTTAATATTTTTCATCCAAGGGATAGTTATAAAGAGATAAGATAGCAACTATAAGAAATTCTATTCAAAATTCCAAATGGAAAGGCACCTTAGCCAGAAAAACAACCATCTTTGGGGTAACTAAGACCAAGCAGAAAGTTTCACTCAGCCCTTAACTTGGAAACTGATAATCATCCATTCCTTGAGGTTCCAGAAGAATTGAGAGACTGCCAGGAGATGAAATTACTGCCTCTTATGTTGATTCACTTCAGAGGAGATGCACCTACAGTTAAGGACTGAAACTAAGTTTTCTGTTTCTCTTTCATCTCTAATCAGCTGCAAACAGAAGAGATATAAGAGAGAGGCGAGACAACCTAGCTGGTTGCAAACTCCCCCCCTTACTTAAAGGAAAACTGCATCCACATTAATTAGAAATCCAAGCCAGGTATTTGTATGATGTTTGACTAAGGTTATTATCCTCGAGCTCTCCCTAGGAGATAAGGATCCCAACCTCGAGGTAACATCAAGGACTTGAAGGTGACCATAGACTATGATGCTGGAGTTCCCAATCCATCATGGGACCCTGACATTTGACTCAGACCATCCGCTGCTCCCAGATTCCCCCTTTTTCTTCAGAACAAAGACACTTACCTCATCTTCCCACCTCGTCCCATTTATAAACCCCAGAACAGGCATCAGAAGGAGGGATGATTTCAGAAGGTGGGATGATTTTAGCCTGGTCATCCCCCAGATGCTGGTTATCTGAATAAACCTAATTCTTGCACCAACTTCTGCATGTTTGAGTCATTTGTTAAATGTGAGAGGGCAAACAGAGCCTG
>NW_007804066.1:0-1111 GCF_000696425.1 Galeopterus variegatus | reverse complement strand
CGAGGGCCGCCTCCTCTTAACCCAGCCCAGAATAAGTGCTTGGCTTCCACGGATCTCCAGAGAATGCTCCAGAACTTGTTTGTGGGACCAAGTTTGCAGAGAACGGCAGCAAACGCTTTTTCGTGTTGAATTCAGTTGGCATTTTAGCAGAACAAGCAACAAACTTTTGGTGTGGGTGAGTCAAGGAGGCTGGACTGGCTGCTGGTGGGGTCAGGGGTGCAGTGGCTGGGAGAGCAGGTCCCTGGCCAGGACCCGCCACCTCCACGGGGAGCGGCCCCCACAGGCAGCTCCATAGAGCGGCACCTTCACCCCTGCTGTAGCTCGGGAGCCACAGCCACTCCCTGCCTGGGTCTGTGGCCCTTCTGGCCGAGCAGCTGCAGCTGGCCAGTGTCCCCTGCAGCCCTGCCCATCAGCTCGGCTCTCCTGCCCGTCTCCCTGGGGCTGCCTCAGCCTGAGCTGTGCTGATTCTGTCCAGAAGACACCTCTGGGCCTTGGCCGACCCCTGCTGCACTAAGCGTGCTCTCCCTCCCCCTTGACCTGTCCTTGAGCAAACCTAGGGATAAACAGCCTGTGCAGCTGCACCCCAAATTCAGAACTCCCCCTTGAACTAATTATCCTCATTTTAGGATGTCCCGAGACCTGGCGGACACATCAGTGAGGAGGGGCTCCTAGCCTGGAATTCTGGCCCAGGCCACACGGAGGGGGACTCACGGGAATGTGGCCTGTACTTTCCAAACCTTTGCTTGCAATCACCCCTCTCTTCAGATGAAGTCTTCGACCCCAGACCCATCACTGTCAGGAGACCCTGGGCCTGGATTGAGGTGGCCCCAAAATGCATCTGGCCATTCTGCAGACAACCATCCGGGTGGCTGAGTGGCAGCTGCGCCTCATGCTTCTTTCGGGGCCAAGAAGACCCACATGTGCAGCCCTTGGTTTGGCTCTGGCCTTTTGTCTCAGGACACCAAAGCAGTTCTGGGTGAACAGAGTCAGATGTCACTGGGACCCCTGTGATGTTTAGCTGCCTGCGTGGCCCTGAGGGGCTCCCGAGTTCTCCCTGTCACAGTGCAGCAGTGGGACATAGCATCAGCTGGGGGCACAGCACAGGGACCAA
>NW_007804065.1:0-1111 GCF_000696425.1 Galeopterus variegatus | reverse complement strand
CACTCTTCAGGCAACCGAGTGGGTGATGATGCTTTTCACTGAGAGGAAGGAAGAGGAGCAGGTGGAGGAGGATAAGGATGGGTCCGGGTAGCATGGGAGGCGTCTGAGAAACCCATGGGACATACAGGGGTGGTGGCAGGGAAGCAGTCAGGCGGGGGGAGCTCATCAGGAAGCTGGCTCTGAATCTGGGGCTCAGGGGACAGGCCAGAGCTGGAGATGTAAGTGGGAAGTCATGGGCACTTAAAGCCATGGCACTGGCTGAGACCCCTCCTGGAGTGAGTGTTCATAAAGAAGAGAAGAGGCCCTGGCTGGATCTTGCAGCACGCCGGCCTGGGGGGTCGGGACAAGGAGGAGAAACCAGCAACGTAGACAGAGCGCCAGGGAGGTAGGGGAACCCCAGGCAAGAGCGGTCTCCTGGAAGCCACATAAGGGTGTCTGAGTGAGGGAGCAGTCTAGGACCCAGTCCTTTCTCTACGGCCACATAGCTTGTGCACTGAGAAATGGCCATTCGATTTGGCAACAGCAGTCATGGTGACAGGTGGAGACCAAGACATGATGGGGCGGCACGTGGACTAGAGACAACTCCTTCAGGAAGTTCTGCTGTGAAGTTGAGCAGAGAAAGGGGTGGTAGCCGGGGAAGCCACAGTGTTGGAAGACGTGTTTTGTGTATTTATTTGCTTGTTGTGAGGTGGAGATGTCACAGCACATCTGTGTGATTAGGGGAAGGATCCAGCAGAGAGGGGCAGTGGTGGAAGCGGTTAAACACCAGTCGCTGGGCGAGAGCTGCACTCCCAGGCCTCCCGGGAAGCGCTCAGTCCTGCTGCTCTGCAGCCGCACTTCACTTCCTGGAACATTCCAAAACATGTCCTCATCTGTCCTGCTCTCCAGATGGCTCAGTTCTCAGTGGCTTCCTCTTCCCAACTTTACTGCATATGACCCGGAGTCACCTAATGAGGACAGCAGCTGGGCTGGGTCACTCCAGACCTTGTCTTCCAAGCTTCCCGTCCACCCAGCAGGGTCACTGGGGTGTGGGCCTGGGGCCGCTGGCCGGGTGCAGATCTCAGCTCCTCTGTTTCCAGGCTGGGGCTTGACCAGGTTACTCCAGCTCTCT
>NW_007804064.1:0-1111 GCF_000696425.1 Galeopterus variegatus | reverse complement strand
CATTGTATTTTAACTGTGATGTTTTGCTTTAACTCAGTTGAGATTGTGTTCAATTGACTGAGACATTAGAGGTCTTCCAAATGCTAATAAAATTGTTTCAAGTCAACTGTACTTAGGCAAATTTTTTTTTCCTAAAGTGAAAACTGACGTAAGCCAAGACTTCTCCTGTTGCTGCACAAATTCTTTATTTTCCTTATTTGTCATTGGAATGATGATATCTGTAGTTAGTTTGGTTAAAATCTTGTAGTAATTTTCCCTCCTTCCTTTTTAATCCATATATCCAAGTACAGTGTCCCTTATCCAAAATTCTTGGGACTAGAAGTGTTTTGGATTTTGAATTTTTACAGATTTTGAAATATACGTATATACATAATGAGATATCTTTGGGATGGGACTGAGATCTAAACACAAAATTAATGTGTCTCATATTCATCTTACATATATAGCCTGAAGGTGATTTTGTACAATATTTTAAATAATTTTGTGCATGAAACAAAGTCTGCATACATTGAACCATCAGAAAGCAAAGGTGTCACTATCTCAGCCACCCATGTGGACAGTCCGTGGTGGTTTGGCCTCCCCATCATTCCTGACTCTGAATTTATATGCTATCGATAAGCAATCATTTCTTGCACTTATTGACATGTAAGCACTTAATAGTAAAATATATGATATACCATTAATACACTGAAAATATAATGTGTTCAGGGTAAATAAACAGTGCAATAGCATCACGAGAATACCAGTATCATTTGTTAAATAGCAACAAAAGCAAATAAGGACAGGCTTTCAGCCTCCACTTCTCATGCTGTGTTTTAATTATAAGGTAACTGTACACTGTATTTACTTTTTTAGGTCAGAAGAAATATCAAAAGCAGTTGAGGGACCAGAAAGTGGGTTCTATAAGGATGAATAGACATAGGTGTTTGTCTTAGAAGTCTCTCTTGGATTTTATAAAGTGACATGATTTCTTGTTCTGTTGTGAATGCATACTGACCTACACCTTCAATAAGCCTATTACACATTTTCACCATGTCATCTATAGACACTTTTTTCTGCAGTGTTATTGTCATCTGCATCGTCACTATTGTCATGATTACCTGAATTCAGT
>NW_007804063.1:0-1111 GCF_000696425.1 Galeopterus variegatus | reverse complement strand
AGAAATAAGGAGTTTATTGGAAATGGGGGCAAAGATCACCCTTGCTGTGAACTGGCAAGGAATTTGGCTGCACTGTGTCCATGCCCTAGGGCTTTGTGGAAGTTGGAACTTAGGAGTTGTGAACCAAAGTATTTAGTGGAAGGAATTTCCAAGGAGCAAAGCATTAAGGAAGCTGCATGGCTACTTCTAACAGCCTATGCTAGTTATGGCGGCAAAACATGAGGTTAAGCCAGAATTTAAAAGGGAAGCAGAGCGTAAAGATTTGGAAATTTTGCAGCCTGGCCATGTGATAGAGAAACAGAGAGCATCTTCAGAAGAAGAATTCAATGATACTAAGAAGATTAGCATGAAAGTACGTGATTATCAAGAGAAGGAGAAAAGGGCCCTGAAGGCATTTCAGAAGCCTCTGGAGCCAGTCCTTCCATTTCAGGCCCAAAGACCTAGGAAGAAAAAAATGGTCTTGAGGAACAGGCCCGAGGCACCCTCCACAGGCTCATTGCTCAGGACCACCTTGGGAAAGTGCTTCCAGCACCAGCACCCCAGCTGCTTTGGCTGCTCCAGCCATGGCTAAATTCGTCCCAGGTGTGGCTGGACCACAGCTTTGGATTATACAAGCCAGAAGCCTTGGCAGAGTCCACGTCCTGTTAGGTCTGAAGGCTTTTAGAATGCAAGAGCTGTGGAAGCTTGGGAGCCTCCACCCTGATTTCAAAGGATGCATAGAAAAGTCTGGGGGCCCAGGAAGAGATTTGTTGCAAGGGCAGATTCACTGCATAGAAACTTCACTACAGCAATGCCAAGCAGAAATGTGGGGTCAAAGGTGCAGCAGAGAAATTCCAACAGTTCCATGCCTAGTGGAGCCATAAGAGTGGGACCACCATGGAGACCCCAGTTCTGTGGAGCTACCAGCATGGAATGCAAGCTTGGGAGAGCTGAAGTGTGGCCTGAGACCAGGAAAGCCATAGGAGCACTGCTGCCTATGGACTTGGGGACAAACCCCCACAGCAGTGTGAAGAGAAGGTCAAACATGGAGTTAAGGTACCTGGTTCACTGGCTTTGAGATTTAATGCCTGCCCTGCTGGGTTTCAGACTTGTTTGAGACCTGTTACCCCTT
>NW_007804062.1:0-1111 GCF_000696425.1 Galeopterus variegatus | reverse complement strand
CTGAGCGAGGAGCGGGGGCAACACCAAGGGTTGCGATCCCATTGCCGGTCCCAGTCCGGTATGGGCACGACACTGAGGGTGGCGATCCATTGCCGGTCACGAAAAAAGACAAAAAGACAAAAAAAAAAGAAAAATCATTTGATTAAATTCAGCATCCATTTGTGATAAAACTCTCAACAAATTAGGTACAGATTGAAAGTATCTCAACATAATAAAAGACATATATGACAAACCTACAGCTAACATCATTCTAAATAGGGAAAAATTTCAGCATTTAAGAACAGTAATGAGACAAGGATGCCCATTTTCACCACTTCTGTTTAACATAGTATTGGAAGTACTAGCCAAAGCAATCAGGCAAGAGAAAGAAATAAAGGGAATCTAAATTGTAAAAGATGAAGTCAAATTGACCCTGTTTGCAGATGACATGATCTTATATAGAGAAAAAACTTAAGACTCCACCAAAAAATTCCTAGAGATGATAAATGAACTCAGTAAAGTCTCAGGATACAAAATCAATATCAAAATCAAAATGCCAAAATAAAGTGTTTCCATAAACCAACAATGAAAAAGACTTAAATGTAAGACCTGAAACTATAAAACTCCTGGAGAAAACAAAGGGGAAACACTTCAGCATATAGGATTTGGCAAATACTTTAGAGTAAGACGTCAAAAGCCAGGCATCAAAAGAAAAACAAACAAATATAATCATATCAAACTAAAAATCTTCAGCACAAAGGAAAAAATTAACAGAGCAAGAAGACAACGTACAGAATGGGAGAAAATATTTGCAAACCATGCATCTGAAAAGGGATTAAAATCCAGCATATACAAGGAACTCAAGCAATTTAACAGCAAAAAGACAAGGAACCAAATTTAAAAATGGGCAAAAGAGCTGAATAGGCATTTATCAAAGGAAGATATATGAATGGCCAACAGACACATGAAAAAATGCTCAACATCATTAATCATCAGAGAAATGCAAATCAAAACTACATTGAGATCTCACTCCAGTTAAGCCAAACAGTTTTCTGGCTGTTTTCAAACAGCCAGAAAACAAATGCTGGTGAGGACATTCATACACTGTTGGTGAGACTATAAATTAGTAAAG
>NW_007804061.1:0-1111 GCF_000696425.1 Galeopterus variegatus | reverse complement strand
TAGCTTGTCAAAATTAATTCAAGAAAAAATAAAAAGCCAGTATAGTCTTAAATATTTTTTTACAAATAAAAGCATTAAAGAAACCCTAAAGCATTAGTTAAAAGTATTCTACAAGAAGACATCAGGCTTATATAGTTTTCTCATTGAGTTTCTATCAAATCTCTTTTTGCTTTATTGAATTATAATTGACAAATAAAAATTGTATATTTATGTACAACATGATGTTTTCATATGCTTACATTGCAAAGTGATTACTACAATTTTAACATATCTATCACCTCACATTGTTGTCTTTTTTTGGTGTGATGAGGACATTTAAGATCTACTCTCAACAGTTTTCAAGTATACAATATGTTATTATTAACTATAGTTATGGTGCCATACAGTAGATCTCCAGAACTTTGTCATCCGAGCTGAAACTTCGTACCCTTTGGCCTACATCTCCCCCTTTTCTCCCTAAGTTCCATCAAACCTTTAAGGAACAGATAATTCTAATTTTTGGATTAAGTCTAGGATCTATTTCCCTTGATCTCCTGTGTGTTCTTGAACCAGTATCACACTGTTTAATTAAAATAGTTTATAGTTTAATATATGATAATCCAAATCTCTATGCCCATTACTCTTCTTTTTCAATTTTTTTGTTGCTGTCTAATCATCTTGTTTCCTTTTCCAGATAAGCTTTAGAATCCTTTAAATTTCTAAAATGATTTTATAGGAATTTGGGGGGGGGCGGGAATAGGAATTACATTAAAATTATGAGTTCACTTTAGAAAATTGATATCACAATTAGAGGTAGGATGCTATTTTCTTTTAAATCAGGTCATCCGTGTCTAGAAGCATTTCTCACATTTTAGATTTGACTGATTACATTTCTGTAGTATTATTTAACATGTTCCTCTATCCCCTTAATTTACTGTAAACTGACAGATCTGGACGTTGGATTGGAGTTAGGTTTGATTTTATTTATTTATTTTGGCGGCTGGCCTATACCAGGATCCAAACCCTTGACTTTGGTGTGTAACACCGTGCTCTAACCAACTGAGCTAACTAGCCGGCCCCTAGGTTTGATTTTAGAGTAAGAATTTTTTGTGTATGTAGTACATCGTTAGGT
>NW_007804060.1:0-1111 GCF_000696425.1 Galeopterus variegatus | reverse complement strand
GAATTAGCAATCTCGATATTTGACAAGGCAGTACTAAGATAAAAATCATTTTTTATTTTTTTATTTTAACTTATCAATATACAATGTAGTTGACTTTCGTGTCCCTTTACCAATTCCTCCTTTCTCCTCCTTCTCTCTCCCCATCCCCCCATTGATGTCATATCTTGTTCAATTGTTAAAAAGCATTTTTTTAAAAGATAAGAAGTGACACTTTATAAGACTAATGGCATTACAAAGCTATAACTGTTAATATTTATGCACCCAATAACACTTTAACAAATTTCTCAAAGCAAAAACTAGAAGAAATATAAGAGAAAGAAAAAAAATACACTAAGAGAGGAAAACTCTAACATACCCTGCTCAATTCCAAACAGATCATACAGGGCTAAATCACCAAGAATATTAAAGACCTATGCAACATAATAATTAAGTAAATCATTTAAATATCAAATAACTCTAATAATAGAGAATATACCTTTTCCATTGTATATGGAACATTCGTGAAGATTGACCACATTTCAGACCACAAAGAAAACTTTAATAAATTCTAAATAGCACTCTGATCAAAATGCTATAAACTAAGTACAAAATCAGGAAACACAAAGAATCTCCTACTTGGAAATCTAAAAATTCACTATTAAACAAACTTGAGTCAAAGAAGAAATACTAAATAAAATTGTAGAATTCCTTGAAAATAATGATAAGCAGTAAAGAGAAGAAAAAATATATCTATATAACTACATAAATAAAAATTAAAAATAGAATGAATGGGCCGGCCCGGTGGCGCACTGGTACAGTGCACCGCTTGGGAGCGCGGCGGCGCTCCTGCCAAGGGTTCGGATCCCGCATACGGCCGGGCCGCTCACTGGCTGAGCGAGGTGCGGGAGCAACACCGAGGGTTGCAATCCCGTTGCCGGTCCCGGTCCGGTCCGGGCGCGACACTGAGGGTTGCGATCCGTTGCTGGTCACGAAAAAAGATAAAAAGAAAAAAATAATAATAATAATAAAATGAATGAAATAAACAAGTTTAAACATAAGGAAAAGAAAAACAAAAAGCCACAAAGAGCAGAAGGAAGAAATTAACAAAGATGGAAGTAAAAATTAGTGAGAA
>NW_007804059.1:0-1111 GCF_000696425.1 Galeopterus variegatus | reverse complement strand
TTTTTAAGTTTATTTTTCAAATAACCCCCCAGGAAACTCAACTCCATCTGTGTCCTTTAAAAAGATTTCAGGCAACCCCCTTCCCCCGCCTGAGGGATGATGCCATTTACCAAACATAATAAATCAAAACTTTAAAAAATCTCATCTGAATCATTCTGGAGGGGAAACAAAAAACACCACCAAGGACTGAATTGAGCAAGAATATGTAAGCAAATAAAAATATGGACTCACACTCTTTGATGAAGAGTGACTAGGGTAGGCACTTAAATTAAAAGACTAAAAATGAAAGACAAATATAGAGAAACAAGAAGTAAAAACAGAATGTAACATTTCCTTCTATAGGGTCGACATGGATTCCCAGAACTCCTGATGTATTTGGAAGCAACACTGATATTATAATTAGGTTAACAGGACGTAAAATTACCAAAAACCAAACCAAACCAAAAAAATGAATAAATAAACCTCCTCACAGAACTCACATTCCTCCCACCTCATATATTTTAATCTCCCCATCCTTAAATGTTTTCATTCTGAATGTAAGACAGAACAATAACAAAAAGTTCAATAATTATAAGAATAAGTTTATCAAGAATGAGCTCAATATTACAAAGAAGCACAATATAGTGCTTCCTTATCAACAAAGGCAACTGAGAAGGAGAAACAGTTAAGCCATTGGTAACATTTGAGATCAGAGGTTGCCAAAGTCTAAAGATAATCCCCGCATCGATCTGCTTTCCTATTCAGTATTTTTGGGAAAGCAACTACTGAGGAGAACTAATAAATATGAAATTCATTTCTTCTCTTTCCTACGTTCCTACGAATGAGCTAAGACTCCAGTAATGACAATGAAAAGACAATTTACTCTCCTTCCTATGTGGAAACCATTCCTGTCCAGCTTTGGAACTACATGCTCTGAGACCAAGAAACAGAAATGAAGGAGCAATACCGGGAGCTGAGATGGCAAACCAAATGCCCGTCTCCCCAAAAAGGAAAGACTAAATGTAACCAGGAAAAGCAGAGATATTACCCTGGTTTTCACTCAGGAATCAACATTCACAGGTATATACAGGATACTTACAGAGGCAAATCTATCAGTATTGATGATACTGAC
>NW_007804058.1:0-1111 GCF_000696425.1 Galeopterus variegatus | reverse complement strand
AAGATATACTGGCTGAAAACTTCCCAAATTTGGCAAAAGACATACATCTACAGATCAAACAGCAGAATGAACTTCAAGTAATCAAAACCATCACTTTGCCAATGGGGGAAAGCAATTAGAAACACTGGGTATTACTCATAAGAAACAATACGAATCAAAAAGAAATTGCACAATTATTTTCAAGTACTAGAAAGAAAAGAACCATCAGCCCAGAAACCCATACCCAGTAAAAATATCCTTCTGAATATTTAAGGAATAGAAGCATATCTTTAAAATTACCGGACAAATTTATTTATTGCAAAAGCATTACCAGATTTACTTGTAGGGTTAATTTTCCCATTAAACGTGTTTATTGTGCCATGTGCCTCTCCTTGTGGCATGAAGTTATAGAGTATCTATTTAAGTAATCTGTGTCCATTATCAGTCTAGTTTCATATTTGGTATTTGTGCACACACATGTGTGTATGTGTATGTATGTGTATTCTGTATACCAAAATCTTGCATAGGGACAGTTACGTATTAGGGGACTCAGTGAACATTAGTTGAGTTAGGAAATTATTTAAGATATACATTTATCTCAACAGAACTTACTTTGCATTTAAACTACAGGTGTAAGTCACAGGCATCTTCATTGCCACTAAGACTTGCACTTTGAAGTCTCTGTCATCTAACAGAACTATGCAAGAGAGTTGATTGTTCCAAAATATGCTGCTGCAAAATGTCTGTCACCTGTTTTTCATTTGTTTCTTTGTTTATAACCTGAGAGTGGCTTTTCTTTCTATGCATATCACTAGAGTTTTAAAATTATTTTGGGGGTTAATTAATACAATTGACAACTATACTTAGTAACAACATCTTATATGATAGGCACTCTGCTAGGAGCTAGAATTATGATGGAGACTAGAGTTACAATGAGGATTAGAGTTACAATTGGGATTAAAATGACTGGCACCATCTCTGCCTTACTGAAGATGATGACCTTCTGAATTTCACATATAATAAAATACAGGTGCTCTCAGGCTTTTGTCTTTGTGGTATTGTACTCAATGCATTACCACTATGCTATTATTCTTTAGAGTAGAGATAATTTTTGAAATCTAATTTTCATTAT
>NW_007804057.1:0-1111 GCF_000696425.1 Galeopterus variegatus | reverse complement strand
TATAGAATTCTTTAGGTTAATAAATAATATTTGACTGGAAAGTCATGAGTTGAATGTTTAGGATTGAAGCTCTTTTATTTTTCTATTTCTGATTCAGGAATAAAGATACATACATGCAAAATTAAAGTCACATTTTTTGAATAATGAAAAGTGGTAGAAGTAACATTAAAATATTTTAAATTTGCATCTTTGGTAATGTAGAAATTTTCCAAGCAGCTGTAACTCTGTTCTATGTATAAAGTTGTCACTCTCATAGCTTTCTTATTTATAACTAAATTCCCATCAATTAAATTTTAACTATAAAAATATTCTAATATTGTATTAGTGTGTTCTGGCTGCCATAACAGAATACCATAGACTGGGTGGCTTAAACAACAGAAATTTATTTCTCATTGTTCTGGAGGCTGGGAAGTCTAAATTCAGGGTGCAGGCAAGCAGGTTTCACAATGAGGCTTCCTCTCTTGGTGTGGAGGCAACCATTTTGCAGTGTGCTCACATGACCTGTTATTTGTGTCAGCACAGAGAGAGTAAATGAGCCAGGTCTCTGGTATCTCTTATTCTAAGAACACTAATCCTAGCAGATCAGGGGACGACCTTTATGACCTCATTCAGGTCATAAGGCTCATTATAAGTCCTATCTCCAAATATAATCATATTGGCTGTTAGAACTTGCTATATTTGGACTTGGTTTGTCCCCGCCAAAACTCATTTTGAAATTTGATCCCTAATGTGGCAGTGCTGGGAAGTGGTGCCTAGCAGGAGGTGTTTGGGTCATGGGGACAGATCCCTCATGATTAGATTAATGCCCTCTTCCAGGAGTGAGTGAGTTCTTGCCCCCTGGGGAATGAATTACACCCCGCCATGAGGTGAAAATGTATGAGGTCCTCACCAGAGGCAGTTGCCCAATCTTGAACTTTCTAGATACCTGAATCTTGAGCCAAGTAAACTTCTTTTGTTTATAATTTACGCAGACTTAGGAATTGTGTTATAGCAACGCTAAACAGACTAAGCCAAAACTTTAACATATGAATTGATGGGGGTGGGGTGGGGTTTGCACAATTTAGTCCATAGCAGACAGATACATTTTCCTATGTAAAAATCCTTTCAGCTG
>NW_007804056.1:0-1111 GCF_000696425.1 Galeopterus variegatus | reverse complement strand
ATTTTTTTGGTTCTCCTCTCCTGTGCCTTCCACTCTTAAGAACCATTGGGATTACAGTGGGCCCACTCGGGTCATTCAGGGTAATCTCCCCATTAGGGTCAGTGGATTAGCAGCCTTAACTCCATCTGCTACCTTAATTCCCCTTTGCCATGTAACTAGCCATATTCACAGGATGCGTGTGCTAGATCGTGGACATCTTTGGCAGGGGGGATATGTGTGCCTGATCGTGGACATCTTTGGCGGGGGTGGGGGTGGGGGACTTATTCTGCCTATCACAAGGAGTATGGAATCTTTAATGCTGAGACTTCCATTCTATGAACATGGTATCTCTCTCTCTCCTTCATTTAGGTGAAGACCCATAGATGCCTTGTGTACTTTTTGTTTGATTTAATTGTGGGTACTTCATTTTTTTTTTTTTTTTCGGACACTATTGTAAATAGTTGTAGTTTCCTTAAGGGTTGTTTATTCTTGTTAATCATGAGTGAATGTTTCATTTGATCACATATTTTACCCACATGTATTGAAACAATTATATATGTTTTCCTGTCTTTATCTTTTTAATGTAGTATGTTTTCCTGTCTTAATCTTTATAATGTAGCGGATTGGATGGATTTTCCAGTGTTATACAAATTTTGCATTCTGATGATTTAACCCAACTTAGTTACAATGTTTTATCTCTCTTATCTATTGCTTTTCCTCCCCCTGGGTTTTGTTTAGGATTTTCACATCTGCTGTTTCAAGGATAAGCTGGTTTCGATATAAAATAAGTCAGAGAATGTTTCCTATTTTTCTACTCTCTCAAAGAGTTTGTATGATTCTTTTTTTTTTTCTTAAAAAGATGACCGGTAAGGGGATCTTAACCCTTGACTTTGTGTTGTCAGCAACATGCTATCCCAAGTGAGCCATGGCTGGCCCTAATTTTATTCATCTTTAAAAATAACCAACTTGTGATTTTGTTGATTCTCTTTATTGAATACCTGTTTTCTATTTCCTTCATATTCCCTCTCTATTATTTCCTTGTTTTGGTGCTCTTAGGTTTATTTTCTTGTTTTTTTTTTCCTAAATTCTTGAGATGGATGCTTAGCTAATTATCTTCAGGCTTTCTATATAT
>NW_007804055.1:0-1112 GCF_000696425.1 Galeopterus variegatus | reverse complement strand
TGAATGTATTTGAGGGTTTTGCTTGTTATTGGTTCCCAATTTTATTCCATTATGGTCCCTTGGAATGATGTCAATTTTTTAAAATTTCCTGAGACTAGATTTGTGACCCAGTATGTGGTCTATTCTTGAGAATGTTCCATGTGCTGGTGAGAAGAAAGTGTATTCTTTAGTTGTTGGGTGAAATGTTCTGTATATATCTACCAGGTCCAATTGGTTTAAGGTGTAGTTTAAATCCTGTGTCTCTTTGTTGATTTGTTGCTTGGAAAATTTGTCCCATACTGAGAGAGTGGTGTTCAGGTCACCCACTATTAACATATGAGGGCCTATTTCTTTCTTTAGGTGTAGGAGTGTTTGCTTTATATATCTGGGTGCTCCAGTATTGGATGCATACATATTTATGATTGCTATGTCTTCTAGCTGGATAGATTCTTTTATCATTATATAGCAGCCTTCTTTGTCTCTTTTTATGCTTTTTGGTTTAAAGTCTATTTTATCAGATATAAGAATAGCTATTCCTGCTCGTTTCTGTTTTCTATTTGCATAAGTATATCTTCTTCCATTCCTTCATTTTAGTCTATGTGTGTCTCTATATTTGAGATGGGTCTCTTGAAGACAGCATATACTTGGGTCTAGCTTTTTAATCCAGTCAGTCAATCTGTGCCTTTTGAATGGTGTATTTAATCCATTCATATTTAGGGTAGTTATTGACAGGTATTGTTTAATTCCTGTCATTTAATTGCTTTTTTTTTTTGGATGTTTTAATTATCTTTTGATCATTACTTCTCCTTTTACTTCTCTTCTTCAGTGTTAGTTGGAAATTTGAGATGGCATGATTTAGCTTCTTACTCTTCTTCACTGGCATTTTTGTTTTAACAGCAGGTTTCGCTGTTGTGTATCCATGATAGTGATCATCATTATTGAGATTCCAGATGCAGGACTCCCTTGAGAACTTCTTGCAGGACTGGTCATGTGGTGGTAAACTCACACAATTTTTGTTTGTCTGGGAAATACACTATTTCTCCCTCTGTTCTGAAGGAGAGCCTTGCTGGGCAAAGAATTCTTGGCTGGCAATTTTTTTCTTTTAGTGTTTTGAATATATCTTTCCACTTTCT
>NW_007804054.1:0-1112 GCF_000696425.1 Galeopterus variegatus | reverse complement strand
CTGTGAATCCATCTGGTCCTGGGCTTTTCTTTGTTGGGAGCCTTCTGATAACAGCTTCAATCTCCATTATTGGTCAGTTCAAATTTTCTACGTCTTCATGGTTCAGTTTTGGGAGCTTGTGTTTGTCCAAAAATTTATCCATTTCCTCTAGATTTTCAAATTTGTTGGCATATAGTCGTTTATACTAGTCTTGAATGATTCCTTCTATATCAGATGAATTGATTGTAATATTGCCTTTTTCATTTCTAATTTTTGTTATTTGAATCGTCTCTCTTCTTTTTTTTTTTTTTTTTTTTTTTTTTTTTTTTTCCCTTAGCCATGATAATGGTTTGTCGATTTTCTTTTTTTTTTCAAAAAACCAACTTTTTGATTCGTTGATCTTTTGTATCATTTTTTGGGTTTCAATTTCATTAAGTTCTGCTCTGATCTTAATGATTTCTTTCTGTCTGCTAACTTTAGGTTTGGATTGTTCTTGTTTTTTCTAGTTCTTTAACGTGAAGTGTTAGGTTGTTTACTTGCCGTCTTTCCATTCTTCCAAAGTAAGCATTTTATGCAATAAATTTCCCTTTTAGTACTGCTTTTGCAGTATCCTACAGGTTTTGGTATGATGTATCATTATTTTCATTAAGTATCCCACAGGTTTTGGTATGATGTATCATTATTTTCATTAGTTTCAATAAATTTTTCGATTTCCTGCTTGATTTCTTCTTGGACACATATGTCATTAAGTAGACTGCTGTTTAATTTCCATGTGTTTGTATAGTTTCCAGAGTTTTGTTTGTTATTGATTTCTATTTTTAATCTATTGTGCTCCAAGAAAATACATGGGATAATTCCAGTTTTTTGAATTTGTTGAAACTAATGAAAATAATGATACATCATACCAAAACCTGTAGGATACTGCAAAAGCAGTACTAAAAGGGAAATTTATTGCATAAAATGCTTACTTTGGAAGAATGGAAAGACGGCAAGTAAACAACCTAACACTTCACGTTAAAGAACTAGAAAAAACAAGAACAATCCAAATCTAAAGTTAGCAGACAGAAAGAAATCATTAAGATCAGAGCAGAACTTAATGAAATTGAAACCCAAAAAATGATACAAAAGAACAA
>NW_007804053.1:0-1112 GCF_000696425.1 Galeopterus variegatus | reverse complement strand
CACATCCTATTACTGGAACACAACACGGTTCCCCCTGGTGTGCATTCTTCCTGGCTGCAACCAGAAATGTGCTCAAGTTATTCAACTGTGGTACTTTCCTAGTAGTCTTGACTGAACAGCATTGAGAAGTGGAATATGTAATGGGCACCGAGAGTCTGGAGTTGGTCTGGTCTGGATTTCAATCCCATCTCTGCACTTCACAGGCCGTGCACTCTCGCACACTCACTACTGCTCTCTTCCCCTCGGTTTCCCAATATGGAACATAGGACCTTCCTGCTCAGAGGAGGCTGGTGAAAAACAAATGAGATGGGGCCAAATAAATAACAAGTGAATGGTGCCTTTTTCTATTTTTCAGCATACTTTTTTAGAACAATTTTAGAGTTTTGGAAAATTGCAAAGATGGCACAGAGGGTTCCCACATACCCCACACCCAGTCTCCCCTATTAAGTGTCATTGTAGCCAGGAAGACAGCACCAGGCGTGCTCCATCCACGCAGGAGACCTGCTTTATCTTAACCCTCATTTGGACTTTAAGAGAGTAACTGTATATATTCTTTTTTTCGTGTCGCTCCATCCACGCAGGAGACCTGCTTTATCTTAACCCTCATTTGGACTTTAAGAGAGTAACTGTATATATTCTTTTTTTCGTGTCGCATGTGGTTTTTTAAGCTTACTTTTAAGTTGTAGCCAAATATATAACAAAATTTGCTATTTTAACTATTTTTAGGGGTACAATTTAGTGTCATTAATCATATTCACATTATTGTACACTACTCACTACTTTCTACCAGCACTACTGTCTACTCATATTTCCAAAACTTTCCCATCACCTCAAACAGAAACTCTGTAACCATTAACCAATAACTCCTTATTCCCTTCTCCCCCAGCTCCTGGTAACCTCTAGTCTACTTTCCGTCTCTATGAATTTGCCTATTCTAGTTATTTCCTATAAGTGGAATCATAACATTTGTCTTTTCGTGTCTGGCTTATTTCACTTAGCACGTGTCAATGCTTCCTTTCTGTTTATGGCTTAATAATATTCCACTGTATGTACGTACCACATTCTGTTTATCCCTTCACTAGCTGACAGACATTTGGGCTGTTTTCACCGTT
>NW_007804052.1:0-1112 GCF_000696425.1 Galeopterus variegatus | reverse complement strand
TTTTTTTTTTTTTTTTTTTTTTTGGTAGTAGCTGCCTGTCTCTTCTGACTAAAGTATAAGTACTGAAGCAGCAAGAACTTTTGCTTACTACTGTATCCCTAGTACCTAGAAAAATATATGAAACTCTGGTTCAATAAACATTTATAGAACTAAAGAATGTAGAGTCAAGTATTATGTGCAAGACGCTAAAACCTTCTAAACACTGCATGTTTCACTTTACTCTTATGAGGCATTTAATTGTGCATGCTGGGGGTAGGTGGGTAAACTGAAGAGAAAAGAAAGGGTAAGATAGATAAAATAACATTCTAATGTTCAAGAGACCTTGAAACTTTTCATGCATTTCTTAACCAACTTGATTAAAGGATTATTTGAATTAGGAAAAAATGAGTGTTTCCTCATTTTTCCACTGGAATTATAAGAAAAACAGTCCATTTATTTTTCTCTTTATTTTAAGAGGAGGAATGGCAGCTGATAAAGCACAGAAATGGATAAACATTTGCTCAAAAACATCAATTAGAGTCTGAAGAGCTGGGCGTAGACAATGCCCACTTATAAACCCAATCCTGTGCATGCTTACTGCTCTCAAGACCCATACAATTCTAAGTTACTTGATCTGTTCTTTTTACTACTTCTCACTGGGGAAGGTGGACGTTAAACAACTTTTAGGCTGATTGGTTAGTTCAGTTGGTTAGAGTGCTGCCTTGTAACACCAAGGCAAAGGGTTCAGCTCCCTGTACCAGCCAGACAAGAAAAAAACCAAATTGGGAAAAGTGGCAAGAAAATTCAAGAATATCTAAAGATCTAAAGATCTATTCAAAGAGCAAGAAGAATAACAAAGAGCAGATGCCATAATGTTAACAGAAAACAGGAAATAGCAGAGCAAATCAATCTCAATTTTGTTTTTATTTTCTCTGTCAAGAATAATCTCGAGGGCTGGCCGGTTAGCTTACTTGGTTAGAGTGTGGTGTTATAACACCAAGGTCAAGGGTTCAGATCTTCACACAGGCCATCCACCAAAAAGAAAAAACAAAAACGAAAAAAAGAATAATCTTGAGACTAGTGGGTTAGCTCAACTGGTTAGAGCTGTACTGTCAAATACAACATTTCTATAA
>NW_007804051.1:0-1112 GCF_000696425.1 Galeopterus variegatus | reverse complement strand
AAAAAAAAAGAAAAGAAAGAAAGAAAAGAAAGAAAAAAAGTTATGAACAAAATTCCAGGGCTGCTTCTGAATCTGCCAGAGAATTCAGGGAAGCATAGGTTGTATATGACACCTATAACACAACCCAGCTTTTCCAAATCTACAAGTTCCTTATTGGTTGACTTGCATAGTATGATATCTTTGCATGAGGGGTTTTATATTGAAAAATCTGTTATTTGTGGCTTTGAAAAGTCCTAATTTGGTGTTCAGTAATTAAAACATATCCTCTTGGTATAAAAATAAAATGTTAGGTTTTGAGAGTAAGAAGGTTGAGAAAAGTTTGCCTCCCTGTGAAAATCTGTGTTCATTTCTATGCCTCTGAGTCTGGGGACACATAGGCCCACCTGCTGCTATTTCCCAATTAATCACAGGTGCTTAATAACTATGACCAGAGAGAGCTGCAGTTTGTTGCCTTTCAATCAATATAGTCAAACTTTAAGTCTAATTATCATTGAGTTAAAGCACATGGCACATTTCAATGTAAATGACACCCAGATGTGACTGCTCTTCAAAACGGAAATTTTATGTTTGCCTCCCAGAGTACTGTTACATGAAGTATAGGAAAATTCAATGATACATCTTATTCAAAGTACCATATATTACATATCAGATATTAGAGTCATAGACAAATCTGGAATAATTTTTCTTCTTTCATTCAAGACATCTACTGAGCACCTGTACTATGCCAGTCAGTGATGTAAATACTGGGGGTAGAACTGTGAACTAGGTTCTCCCTTTCCAGCATGGTAGCGAAAGGCAGTAAGTATATTAACTATTAGATGGATGAGACTGAAAATGTTAGTTATAAATTCTATGAAGAAAATGGTAAGAATTAATAGGATAGAGAAGAGTGGAGAAGAGCGGTTAATTCCAACTTTGATTACGGTACAGCAGGATTCAAGGCAGGAATCTCCACCACAGCAATGCTGAAGGGTGATCATTTTGCTTTTCCTTGCCCAACTTCTACCCCCTAAAATTTTTTTCAGTGAGCAAACAACCTCTCCTCATGTCACCTTCCCAAGTATGATGGGCCTTACCCACTTTTGGATCCCAATATGCAATATCATTAAAAA
>NW_007804050.1:0-1112 GCF_000696425.1 Galeopterus variegatus | reverse complement strand
ATTATGAAAGACCAGTACTATATTTCTAGCTTCATTAGGTTATGATTTATTTTTTAAAAGGCTATGTTCATTATTTAAAATGGTCATTTTGGAATTTTAGAACAACAAAGGACTTTGGACGCCAATGTTTCCTGTACCTGCCCTGCTAATTTTTAGAATTAACTGGTGAGACTTTTGAGAATTCAGATTCCTGCCCACCCTCCTAAATTATTGAAACAATGGGGATCGGACCTGGGAATCTAGTTTTAAACAACTTCCCAGTAAATTTTGGTGAAAGAATTATGAATCAAATATAGTCATTTAACTTTATTGATAAAAATATTGAGGACGTGGTGGGTTGTTATTTACAGAAGTTATGTATTGGTTTTCTATTGAACTAAAGTGATGCTTTTTAACTGCTGATGTAGCTTATAATATTCCTGACACACCTCTAAAACAATAATGTACAATAAATGATTTGGGAGAAATTGAGTTAATATAGTGGCAGCAGTTGAATTTAAGAAGTTCTTATTACTATTAAGTTAATTTATCCCATATTAATTACTTTAAATATCAAAAAGCAAAAGATATTAATCACAGTGTTAGGAGTTACCTTTAATTACTGAGCTCTGACTAGGAGATTTATTTTCAAAATACTGTAGAACTGGTTTGAGTGTTAGGAATCCTGGGAATATAAACAATTTATTAAACATCTTCTTATTGCCGTTTCAGACTTTAATGTCTATAATATGTACATAGAAAGAACTATTATAATTGCTTAGGTTTAAATTACACTCAACATATTTAAATTATAATCTAAATGATTTTAAGCTTCAAGTTTAATTTACTTATATTTTAACATTAATATTTTGTTCCATTCACAACAAGCACTTCTCACTTATTACTTGATAAATTCTTAATTTCACAAATTTAACCAATTGAAATTCCTTAAAAACAAGTCTTATTTACAAAATCAGTTAAATTTTCTTGAACATGCTAAAAAACAACAATCTAGATTTAATACATTTGATTTTTTAAAAGCACTTCAAATGGTCAACAGTGTAGCCATAATAACCTAACAAGCAAGCTCTCCCTAGGACTTAAGCAAACCTTATGAATCTAATAACTCAAAC
>NW_007804049.1:0-1112 GCF_000696425.1 Galeopterus variegatus | reverse complement strand
TATTTCAAAATGATATTGAACTTGTATTAAGTAAAATGTCAGTTTTCTAGACCCAAGTACCATTTACACTGCTATCTTACTTTATTCACTTTTGGTTATCTTTTGGGTGTCTTTTTATGGGAATTTCAGACCTGCTTCTAAGTTGAAAATTACATGCCATGACAAGGAGTGTGGCCCTCCAAGGAGCAAGACATCAGTTTGGATGTGTAGTGGATTGCATGTCTCCCTCAAACTCATTGAAGCTTGAATTGTGTCCCCCCCAAGTGTTATGTATTTGAAACTTGGCCACCACTTTGACAGTTAAGAGGGTGGGAAATTCTATTATGGTCAATGAAGGGTGGAGCCTTGAAGAGGCGATTAGATTGTAGGATCATGCCATAGTGAATGGATTGAAAATGGTGGTCATAGGCATGGTTCTGAAGGCTTTAAAAGGAGAGTGAATGAGGAAGTTGCTGTCTCTGGTCCTCCATTTTCACAATGTGATACTCTGTTGTTACTGTCACCACCACCAGGACACTCACCAGATGTGTTCCCTGACCTCTGGACTTCCCAGCCTTCAAAACTATAAGAAATAAATTTCATTTTCTTTATAAATTACCCAGTTTTGTGTATTTTGTTGTAAGTAACAGAAACAGACTAATACAGGATGTTTGTTAATTACCAGCTGCTTGTCCTTATGGTTGTTGTTTATTTGTTAAATTTTATTGTGCTGTAAGTCAGAATTTCTCTTTCTACAAACAGGGAAAATAATGTAATGGGTAATTGTGAGCATTAAGTACAATTCTTCATATACGGCACTTAAGAACTCTCAAAATGTAAACTAATATGATTAATACCCATAGTTTTATACACATTAGGTAACTGTCTTCTTTTACCTTCCTATTTAATACCGATGTTTATTACAGGATGGGACTGCTGACTGTCAGATTAAAGCATATTTACATTCCTGTCAGGTTTGTACTTACAGAACACTTTTCTGAATTGCACAATTCAAACCCAAAATGGTAAATCATTTGATTTAAAAAATGAGTTTAGTTCATACCACAGCATTTCGATCTTTTCTTTTCTAGACAAGACATGCATGACATCTCCAGAGTATTCATCCTATTCTT
>NW_007804048.1:0-1112 GCF_000696425.1 Galeopterus variegatus | reverse complement strand
TTATAGTATTCTCTAATGATTCCTTGTATTTCTGAGGTATCAGTTGTAATATCACCTTTTTTGTTTCTAATTTTTGTTATTTGTGTCTTCTCTCTTCTTTTTTTAGTTAGCCTAGTTAATGGCTTGTGAATTTTATTTATCTTCTCAACAAAACAACTTTTGATTTGTTGATTTTTTAAAATCATTTTTGGAGTCTATTTCATTTAGTTCTGCTCTGATCTTAATTATTTCTTTCTGTCTACTTGTCTCCTGCTCTTTTGCAGCCTTTTGTGGTATTAATGGACCATTTTATATAGGATTACATTTTCTCTGCTTTCTGAGCTTTCTTTTTACAGTTGTACTTTTTCAAAAAGTTTTTTGTTTTGTTTTGTTTTTTCTGCTTCCCCTAAAATTTGAAATATATATTTATAGCTAATTTAAGTCCACTTTCAGGTAACACTGTACCACTTTACCAGCAGTGTAACTTGCTTATTACAACAGAATCATTCTGTTTTCTTCCTTTCATCTTCCTGTTTCTCATACCATTTTTGTGACTTAGTTATGTACGCTTGTGTATAAGTAAAACTATGTTACATGGGTGTGTATGTAAAAGCATGCATAATTTTATACATTGTTACTACTATTATTGGTACAACTTTTTATCAGATCAATTAAGAATAAGAAAAATAAAAGCTTTTATTTTACCTCCACTTATTTCTTCTTTAATGCTCTTTCTTTTTTATGTAAGATCCAGATTTCTGACTATATCTTTTTTTTAATCTATAGAAATTCTTTTAACATTTCTTGCAAGACAGTTATACTGGCAATCAGTGACCTTTTTTTTCATATAAGAAAAGATTTGTTTCTCTTTTTAAAGGTGATTTTACAGAGTACAGAACTCTAGGTGGGTTTCTTCTCTCAACACTTTTGCGTGTTTCATTTCACCTACTTCTTTCTTGCATGGATTTTGAGCAGATTTTAGATGTATTTCTTATCTTTGTTCCTGTATAGGTAAGATTTTTTTTCCACCCAATCTGGCTTCTCTTTGGATTTTTTTTTTTTTTATCTTTGATTTTCTGTGGTTTAAAAATGATATGCTTAGGTGTAGATTTTTGGCATTTATTTTGGTTGGT
>NW_007804047.1:0-1112 GCF_000696425.1 Galeopterus variegatus | reverse complement strand
GCAGAAAGCACATCTGTCTTGTGCCCAGAGATAGAGTTCGCACCCACACTGCTTCTCACTTGTGAATGCTGTAGAAAGATTTGCTGTGCTGGGAGAAAAGTTGTACTGAGACTACTTCAAATTCTGAAACTACTTCATTTTAACAAAATAAAAATATATTACTTTGGATGCATAAAACAGTATGGAAAGCAGACACAGAAGGGAATGGGAAAGGGGTAGGTAAAATCTAATGAAGGAGGAGGAGGTCTAGAAAGATCTTAAGTGCAGGACACTGGTATATTCCTGGCTGGTTTAGGTAAAAGACATTTCCTGAAGGTTACATGAGAGAAAGGCAATGGGGGAGTGGGAAGAAGCAAAGACACAAGACATACAAAAATTTTCCCTGCTTTAGCAGAGGTATTGTTTGGTCATCTGAAATGAAGTTGCAAAGACTTCATTTTGTTAATAGAAGAACTGAGAGAAACAAGGAAGGAATATAATTTCCCCATTAAGTGTCAAGGGTCCCACAGTGAGCTCACTTTCATTATTTTTCTTGCAACTAAGTAATTAGCGCCCCTCCCTTACAAAAAGTAGTAGCAGAAAGATGGTAGTTAGATCCAAATGAACAATTTTTTAGCATTCATTCATGCATGCATATATTTAACAAATCTTTATTGAGTGCCTACTATTTGCTAGGCACTGGGGATACAGCAGAAAAAACTGTTCTCCCAGCCCTCAGAAGTGATTCCCTGTCTTCATTGAGCATACTCTCTGGAGCAGAAAAGCACATATAAAAACCAAAATGAAAGTGTAAAATTTAAGGTATGTTAAATAGTCACAAGGGCTAAAAAGAAAAATAAAGCAAGGAAGAATAGGAGAATATATTAGATTGTTTAAACTTTACAGGATTTTAACTAAATATTCAAATTAAAAGGAAGAAAGGGAAAATTGTCGAGAAAAGGGGGTGTGTTGAGGTCCACGTGGGTTTATGTGTGCTTATGAATCACAGATACTGTGAAAGGTCTTGTGGCATAGTGGAAAGGACATAGAGCCAATGACTTCCCTTCTCTTATCCTTATTTCCTCATCTTTAAGATGGGGATCCTAATATGAGTCGTCTTAGCCATACAAGGT
>NW_007804046.1:0-1112 GCF_000696425.1 Galeopterus variegatus | reverse complement strand
CAGATTGTCACGTAGGCCTGGTCACACAAGAAGGGGTGTGGGGCTATAGGTCCCCAACAATAGCCAAATCTGATATTGGTAGATTATTAATTCTTAATATATCTTCCACAAATAGTACTGACAGCTCAATGTGTCTTTGCTCATTCTCAGCTTCATGTTTTTCCTTTTGTCCTCTTCCTTCCTTCCTTCTTTCTTCTCTTTTTGGCATATTGCCTCTGACACAGATTCTGTCCTTGACCAAACTCTAGCTAGCCAAGCCCCACCTCATCAACATCAGTCTATAAAGACTTGAACAAACGCCAAGGTTTCTAACTGCTCAAGACAATATCCCTAAATGGCCCTAGCTCCTCTTAAAGTGGCTGCCTGAGAAAATTCAAGGCCCCAACAAAGTAAATAAATAAATAAAGACTGCTTGTCCCAGCCGGCACCTGAAGATAGACCCTCTGTCCTCCTCTGTCAGACACAGAGGCTCTAGTCTGCTTACACTGAAAACCCTTCTGAATTTTTCACGTCCTCGATTCCACCAAGACTCCACTCACCCTCTCCCTATGCCCTCACTCCTCCTTTACAACGCTGGGGCACCTCTGTATAAATCAAAGTTGAGTTCAGCTCACACTGGAATCTTTTCCCTATTTAAATAGATATTACTAATTAAAATCTGTCCTTACCACATTAAGTATTTTTCTTTATCTTTGACACTTTATCTTTATCTTTGGGGTTTAACACCTCTTAGTGCTTTTCCACAGGTATTTTTTTTTCTTCTGAAAACTGGCTTTTGAATTATCAAAATACCAGTTTTATATTTTACAGTGTTTTAATTCTTTCTAGTGTTGATGGGATTGAAATTGTGGTGTTACATATTATTTTTTTTTCTATTAGGATAATGCAGTTTTTGTAAGCTTTATAAACTACTCTCTAACCATTTAAGCACACAGGAAATGGATATTTTCAAATATACATTTAATTTTTCACACTTTACTTATTATTTCATTTTTTATGGGCAAATATATAATACCCCTCTTTCCAGTAAGGCTGTTAAAACACCTTTTATTGGGCCGGCCCGGTGGCGCACTGCTACAGTGCGCCGCTTGGGAGTGCGGTAGCGCTCCCGC
>NW_007804045.1:0-1112 GCF_000696425.1 Galeopterus variegatus | reverse complement strand
TAAGTGAGACTACGAAGGCACAGGCAATTAAAGCAAAAATACACAAATGGGACTACATCAATCTAAAAAGCTTCTGCACAGCAAGGGACATTGTCAACAAAGTGAAGAGACAACCTACAGAATGGGAGAAAGTGTTTGACAACCACACATCAGACAATGGGCTAATATCAAACAACTCAACAGCAAAAAGCACAATTCAAAAATGGGTAAAGGACTGGAATAGATCAGGAAGGATGAGATTTAAATAGATCAAGCATGGTGAGAAAAAACAGCTTAGGGAAGGAGAAGATTTTGAACAAAATACAACAGTTTGTTTCCAAGGTAGGAAGTAGGCTGGTCTGACTGAAATTGAATACTAATACAGGGGGAAATTCTAATGTAAAAAGTATTAAGTACTAAGTACTATGTTTACTATTTAATAATTAACATTATTTAGTTTCTTAATGAAAAATTATTCCAGGCAAGCACAAAAAATAAAATTAGATGTAAGGACAATTTAACACATATGAATTAAGATCACTTCATCTGTATTAGCTTTTTTAAAAAAATCTTAATACAAATGGGGTATGAAAAATCAGAAAGAGAAAGGGAAAAAAATGAAATGAACAGTTATTGAATGTCACAGTTAGGCACTTAACAAAGATTATATCATTTAATCCTCACGACAACCCTTAAGATAGGTGTTATTAACCTAATTTTATATATAAGTAAACAGTCTTAATAACTCCCACAGAACATATGGTTAAGTCTGCCTGACTCCAAAACCCATGATACTTCAAAAAGTATCTAGAGAATACACTGAACGCCCAAAATATGTACAATTAAAAATAAATTAAAAAATATATATATATATAAAGAAGCGTAACCAGATACTTAAGAAATGTGTTAGCTTGAAGACAGTAAAATAAAAAACTCAGTCATCTTCAATTATATTAACCTAAAAGTTATGTGAATGCTTAATATGTACATGTGGCACTGTAAAAAGAATGAGAGTAAATATCAGCTTTAAGAGATCTCCTTAAAGAATTCAGGATTCTAAACCATTCCAGGCAAGGCTGTAAAGTTTTCTCATGTTTTTAAAGACAGGACAGGAAAGCATCTTAAGACAATTA
>NW_007804044.1:0-1112 GCF_000696425.1 Galeopterus variegatus | reverse complement strand
AAAAAAAAAAAAAAAAAAAAAAAAAAAAAAAAAAAAAAAAAAGATACGTGAGAATGCTCTTCCTATACCTGGGAATGGAACCACGAAATCTGGCTGTAAATAAAGGCTGCTGGACACAAGGCAGGTTCACTTTTAGACTTCTAATTATTTTTGCCTAATGCTAAACCTAATCTTAACACCCCTTAAAGGTTTGAATTTGAACTGTGATCTTTTAAAATTTATTTTTAGCATATTTGGTTTTATTTCATTGCCTCTCATTTTCTCTCATTGCCTCTCAAATCTCATTGCCTCTTTAATTGCTGATAATATTTTATATTATTTGTGTTATTTTTGTTGTTTTATTCTTTTAGTTCTCTACTTTTAAATGTTCTGCAATATATTACTTTTTCATGAAACTTTTCCTCATCGTACAAAGTAGAAATGACCATTCCCTTTTTGGGGTTTTCTGCATAACCTAAACACACTTCTGTTGTGGTCCTAATAATCCATATTGAGTTTTTCATGCTTTCATGTTTGTCCTCTCCTTTACAGATTGTATAGTCTTTAAGGTCAGAAATGGCAGCTTCTTTTTTTAATTTATAGTGTCTGGAAGTTAGAAGGATTTATAAATGTTTATAGCATGAAGGATAAATGAGTTCTGCCTTTAATAATTTATTCTTAATCTCTTTTGTGTTATTCTCTTCTATTTTACATTTTTTTCTTTAACACATTCTTCATAATAATTGCCATTTACAGCAATTAAATGCTTGCAAAATGCCAGAACTATTCTAAACCCTTTACATATTTATCTCACTTAATACTCACAGCATGCTATGAAGTAGATATTGTCATGGGCCCCATTTCCAGATAAGGAAGCTGAGGCACTGAGATTAAGTAATTTTCCCAAATGACACAGCATGGCAGTGGCAGAAATAATATTCAAACCAAGATGGCCTGAGTCCAGAGTATATTCTTAACCTTTATGATACGTTTCTAGTTCCAATCCTTCATTCTTACATTTCATTCCTTTCATTACATTTAAGTTTTTAATGAACCACCTCATTCTTGTACTTTTTTATTTTTAATTTTTTATTATTTATTATTAGCATATTCATTATTACAAATCGTGATTT
>NW_007804043.1:0-1112 GCF_000696425.1 Galeopterus variegatus | reverse complement strand
TAATAACAAGCTCTTTAACACTTGGGAGTGCTTAGGAAGCACAACTTTTCTAAAAGTCTTACATTCCTCTTAGTTTCCAGGTTGCTGTGTGTTCATCCTCCTACAATACAAAGTAGAACAGTGTCAGAGCAGCTGTCCGAGAATGTGCGTGAAAAACTTGCAGACAAACCATGCAGACTAGAAATATTTTTAAAAAAAAAATAAATAAAATAAGGAAAAGGTATGTTATGAACACATAAAATATATGTAAAGAGTAGTCTATTTTATCATTTACTACCATAAAACATACACAAGTCTATTACAAAAAGTGAAAGAGTTAAAATTTATCAAAACTTATGCAAACAAAAACAGATCGAACTTGGTGCCATTCTCAGTCAAGAGAAATGTAAATAAATGTAAAGAGTCAGTATTAAATCATAACTGCATAAAATTAACTGTAATATATACTGTGCTACTTTAATAGTTTTGTAGGCACCTCCTGTTGCTATGGGTATATTCCTTACTCTATAGTATAAACTTTGTAACAGATACAGAACTTAATACATACATTTAAACTAACAGTGCAATAGCGAATATCCAAATAACCATCACAGAAGTCAAAAAAGAGTATATTGCTTTTACTCCAGAAATGCATCTTATGGATCTTCACAACTCTAACTGTAACTTAGGAAAACTATAGTTTTGTTATCATTAGTAATCATTTCTTTGCTTTTATGTATAGTTTTAACATCTGCATATAGTCTCAAAAAATTTAGTTTAGGTTTGCCTCTTTTTGACCTTTATAAAATAAAATAATTGGCGTATATATTTGGTTGTTCTATCATTCAATCTTATGGTGGTAAGATTCATTCACTGTTACTAGAGGTAGCTCATTTTCAATGTTGCAAATAACTTCTTCGTCAAAATATAGCTGTTTATCTCTGTGCTGTTTATGAACCCGTGTATTGTTTCCAGCTTTACACTGTCACTACCACTTTTACTGTGAAAACCGTGTACAGGGATACCGGTGCCCATGCAAATACCTGAGAACACAACTGCTGGATCATATGACATGCCCAACATTAACTTAATTACATAAAGAAAAATTGTTCTCAAATTTACACAAAGTCCAA
>NW_007804042.1:0-1112 GCF_000696425.1 Galeopterus variegatus | reverse complement strand
CTGGAGGATTTGCTCTATACCAAATGGAATCTTGGTATGTTCACGCTGGAGAAGAAGAGCCGTTTGAACAATGCTTTCTCTCTTACTCAAGTTATTTCTATTATTAGATGCAAGCTTGAAAAGGAGCTTTTTTTAAAAAAAGTTCAATTCCCTATCAGTTCAAGTCAAAGTTTTTAAAATTTTCTAATTCAAGGCAATGGGATTGTCCACAGCTGGGAAGGCTGAGTTTACAGTGGTAAAGTGCAGCATTCTGGAGTCCGATGACCCTGGGCATGTCAGTTAACCTCTCTGAGTCTCAATATCCTCATCTGTAAAATAGGACTTAGTGTGTTGTTGTGAAAACTAAACAAGGTAGTGATGTAAAACAGTTCAGTGTCTGGCCTATAGTAAGCACTCAATATATGTAAAAAAAATTCAGAGAGGTAAAGAGGACTCCCCATTAACCAGCAATGGTTGGGCCCCTGGCTTTAAGGGGTCATCTGAGATAGAGGAGATAGTGAGAGTCACACACTCATGATGGGAGCCCAGGGCCCAACTCCTACGTCCAAGCCAGGGTTTGGTTCCCACCTTAGCCCTTTTTGATGGAATAGGACACAGATTCCAAAATGGAAAGCAACAACACAATCTCCTGGTGACCCTGGGAAAGGAAAATAGGAAGCACCATGATCCCTCTCTTTATTGTTAGAGACCGCAGGTTTCTGCACAGGCCCCACCTGGCATGGAATTAGCACCTGGTAAGGAGCTCAGCATCTCTGTGTTAACTGTGCTTTCAAGGTCAAGGAAACAGACTGCACTTCTGGCTGTGTGGGGATCAGGGCCAAAGTACTCATGAGGAGTGGGGGTCAGGTTCAGAAGGAGTGTCAGGCTACACCAAAAGTCTCAGGCTCAAGCTGGCTTCACCCATTCTCATGCTCACATTCATTTCAAATAAAGTGAATATCAGTAAAGGCGGTGGTGGGGGGAACACAAGCAATATGAGTTCCCCTTCGAGTTAGATACCACTGGGGAAAATAACCTTGGGCTGGGACTCTCCCATGAAACAATGGGGCATAGGCCTCGGGTATACTTGTTCCCTTCAAATGGGAGAAGATAGACAGTGGTTTCTAGCTATC
>NW_007804041.1:0-1112 GCF_000696425.1 Galeopterus variegatus | reverse complement strand
TAAAGTGTATTATGGATAATTTCAAGCATAGTAAGGCCAACAGATTAGGAGATGATTGCTGTTGAGAAGATAGTGTTTTGCTCACAGTTTCAAGAGGAGGGGGCATGCCACACCACAAAGGGCCACATGGAGGATGGGCTTAGTCAGAAGGCAGAGTGGGGAGATAGTGGGCAAGAGCCTTTATTGTAGTTTCTGTGGGAACGAATGGCAAGGCAGGACAAGCAGGCTTAGGACTGGCAACTGTGAATGATTTCAGCAGGCTCTGAGGCACAGAGGCTCTCCATAGTCATTGCTGTCCCCTGGAGTGGTCAGGGCAGGTGTATTTTGGTCCAGAGTATGAGAGCCTGATTAAAGAGGTGGTTGGGATGTGGGTTCCGGATTCAAATACTGGTTTGTATTTGAAATATGCACTTGCAGGGAAGTGTTTATATCTCTAGGAATTGAATAACCCTGAGAGAGGTGGTCTCTCCAGGGTCAGCAAGGCCCCAGATGTTAAAGCATTAGAATACAGACAATATAAGAGTTAATATACTATCGAAGTAGAGAAAGGCTGTCATGTTGCAGTAATACATAAATCCCAAACATTTTTATTCTCCTTTCTCACCAAGTCTGCTGTACAGACGTCTGGCTAACTCTGTCCGTCAGTTTGCTTCTGTGTCATAGATAAATGCCCCATTCTGCTTCCATCATGATGCTGCTGCCATAACTCAAGTCTCCACGCTCATCATGGCAGAGGAGAGAGATGCTGGAGGACTGGGCAGCCTTTTTTCCATTATGCGAATCCAGAAGGAATTTAATGCACTTGTGCTCACAGTCCATTTGTTAGAACTACTCATATGACACTGCCTGCATACAAGGGTCTGGGCTGTATTGCCTTCCATTTGCATGGCGGGGTGGTGGAGAGATGTCATTGTGGGATGCTCTTGCAGAGATAGCCAGTGGGCACTCTAAAGGTAGGGGTTGGATGGAGGATATAACTAAGCCTCACAACACCAGGAGCACCATCCAGCCCTTTTGGGTTAAGACCACACCCAGAAGAAATCATGTGCCACACCAGACATTGACACTAAGGCATTGATAACAAAGGCTGTTGTCCAAAGGCCAGGATGGAT
>NW_007804040.1:0-1112 GCF_000696425.1 Galeopterus variegatus | reverse complement strand
CATTGGACAGATAATTTTGGCAACAAATCAACAGAGTTACCATTATTCATTCAGAGGGAGAGAAGAAATCTAGGGTGATTGAAGGGGGAGGGAGAAGGGGGTGAGATTGCACAAGGGGCATAAAGAATAATTATGATTTATAACAATATATATGCTAGTAATATTGATTTGATCAACATATCTCAATGTTGAATGCCAAAAATATGTATAATTAATTTTGATTCAATAAAAATTTTTAAAAAAGAAAAACAGCAACAACAATAAAAAAGCCTAAATTTATAATTCTATAATTCTATTTTGCCTCCTTCTCCATTGGTTGGAGTGGTTATTTATAATGGCTAGTATCAGACAGCTAGCAAAGTTGTAAACGTCTAGTATTATATACTGCCTCATGCACAGGATATCTACATGTGTGGAAGACTGTCCTGTTTTCATGAATCTCTGGACAACTACTGCTAATAATCCAATGATTTTTAATAATTTTTGTAATACCTATGTTTAGAACAGCACCTGGAAAAGGCAAATAGGGACAGAAAACAAATTAGTGATTGCCAGGGGATGTGTTAGGACCAACGTGGGCATACCACTGGGAGGGAATGAACCTGTTCTGTATCCTGATTGTGGTGGTGGTTACATAAATTTATGCATGTGTTAAAACTCACCACAAAAGTGTTCATCAAAAAAAAAAAATCAATTTTACTATGTAAGGAAAAACAATAAGCTCTTGTCACGTAATAGGCTCTCAAATTTTTTTTGATATTAAAAATAATTCCCAGGCCGGCCCGGTGGCGCACTCGGTAGAGTGTGGTGCTTGGGAGTGTGGCAGCGCTCCCGCAGAGGGTTCGGATCCCACATAGAGACCGGTCCGCTCACTGGTTGAGCGCGGTGTGGGCGCAACACCGAGGGTTGCGATCCTGTTGCCGATTGCGGTACGGGAGCGACACCGAGGGTTGCGATCCCATTACCGGTCACGAAAAAAGACAAAAAGGAAAAAAAAAAAAATAATTCCCATGCCAACTCAGAAAATTTGAATTTGAGTTGGATAAAAATGTTGCAACTTGTAACTCTTGTACTTTATATATGATTTCCTGAGGTAACCTCAGATAACTCTC
>NW_007804039.1:0-1112 GCF_000696425.1 Galeopterus variegatus | reverse complement strand
TGCGCTCACTGGCTGAGCGCAGTGTGGGCGACACCACACCAAGGGTTGCGATCCCCTTACCCATCATGAAAAAGACAAAAAATAAATAAATAAATAAATAAATAAATACTACTGAACTTTCTGCTTTTTTTTTTACTGTTGTGCTTCCTCACAGCCTGATCAATGTGGTTTAGTGAAGAGTCTGAATCCTGGAGTGAAGCAGATGTGTGTATAATATCTGGCTTACAGCTGCTATTTAATGAGCACCACTTTGGGCCTGACCTTGGGCCAAGTACTTTATAAGCACCATGCTCTAACCAACTGAGCTAACCAGCCAGCCTTGGGCTGACTACTTTACATGGGTGATCGCAGGCCCACATGAGTGTAGGGCATGCATCCAAAATAGAACTATCAGGCAGTGATTTGACAGAGGAGCCCCCAGGGTGTCCAGCTGACATCATTAGTCAGTCCAAGTTTGCAGGGCCCTGGAGAACCTGAGTGACTTAAGCTCATCTGCAGGTGTGAGACCTCAGCCCTAGCTTGGTGCTTCTCACCTGTGGCTACTCATTAGAATCCCTGGAAGCACTTAAGCATTCTACTAACAGGTCACACCCACCCTGACTAAATCAGACTCCTTGAGGGTGAGAACCATCTTATGGACTGAATTGTGTCCCCACCATCCCAGCCTCCACACCTGTCCCCCAACTCATATGTTAAGGCCTTACCACCAATGTGCCTGGGTTTAGAGACAGGGACTTTAAGGAGGTAATTAAATGAGAAAATGAGGGTGGGCCATGATCCAATATGAAGAGTGTCCTTATGAGAAGAGGAGGAGGCAGCAGGGATGTATGAGCATAGAAGAAAAGGCCATGTGAGGACACAGCAAGAAGGCAGCTGTCTACAAGCCCAGGAGAGAGCCCTCAGAAGAAACCAACCCTGCTGACGGTTTGATCTGATTTCCAGCCTCCACGACTATGAGACAATACATTCTCCATTTAAACCACCCAGTCTGTGGTATTTTGTTATGGCAGAGGTAACAGACTAATACAATCCAGCATTAGCATTTTTTCTTTTTCAGAATTATTTGGCTATTCTAGGTCTTTTATATTTCCAAATATAAATTTAGAAGCAGA
>NW_007804038.1:0-1112 GCF_000696425.1 Galeopterus variegatus | reverse complement strand
AATTATGTATCTTTGCTGAGTAACAAATTACCTCAGAGCACAGAGTTATAAAACAACACTGATCTAAGTAACAACAGCAGCTATGAAGTAGTCTTCAACAAACATTTGAGCTTGAATCTGATTAAGCCTCTGGTTCTGTATACTAACGTACAGGAACTAGAGGGGTCAAAGGAGCCGTGTTAAACAATACCATGTAAAATGCAATCCATGTAAATGCAAACCCAGACTGCAGGCAACTTCACAAGACAAAGAACTAATTTCTTCAAAAAACAAACTGCAAGGGGATTTTTAAAAAGATAGAGGGAGGAGAAAACCTATAGCTTACAAGAGACCAAAGGACTTATCAACAATTGCAATGTTTGAACATTATTTCAATCCCAATATGAAAAACCAAATTGTAAAAACATGACTAAGCATATAAATATAAATAACGGAGAAACTTTAGAGCAGACAATCAAAGAAGACAACATTCTGAATTATTTGTTTTAAGGGGGAAAATAATCCTACATACCCAATGTCTTAAAAAAACATAGTAAGAACAAACTTTCATTTATCCATGCAGTTAACAAATGCTCACTGTGTATCCAATCTGACCAAGGCATGTGGTAAATATCCTGGCCAAAATAGAAAAGATTGTATTATGTTTGATAGCCAGTATATAAGAAGGCAGCTAAGCATTTTTGAAAATTGGTATAAAAAATGACTGAGCCTCAACCGGCCGCTGACTGGCTGAGAGAGTTGCGGGAGCAACACCGAGGGTTGCGATACCGTAGCTGGTCCCGATCCGGTATGGGGGCGACACTCAGGGTTGCGATCCATTGCCGGTCACGAAAAAAACAAAAAGGAGAAAAAAAAAATGACTGAGCCTCAATAATCTGAAATTTGACTTATACAGTAGACATCAAGTAAAATTTCATATCTTTCTAGCATGGTTTAATATTGTAACAGACATTTTCTGAACATTTTACCATTCTATATTAATGATGAACATGCCTACCCTCACCCTTCAAGCTTTCAGTGGCAGAGCACATTTATATATTTTCCTCTGTTCTGATCAGGTATTATTTCCATAGCATATTTTAATTGAGATATGATTCAAATATCATAAAATT
>NW_007804037.1:0-1112 GCF_000696425.1 Galeopterus variegatus | reverse complement strand
CACACACACACACACACACACACTCCTCATGTCATATTAATTACTAGTATTGAGACTAGTAATTCCATTTCTACTATGGTAAGTTCTTTTATGTATTTATTTATTTTGGTGGCTGGCTATATGGCATGCTCTGACAAAGTACCTCCATATTAATTTCTTGAAAATTTTCTTGAAGCTGGCAAAAAGCAATCCTTCTAAATCAGAGAAGATTGCTCACCATTGTAAGTTACACTTGACCAACAAGATATAAAAAGATTTTTAAAGGTTCAGTGTTTAGGAAGGATGCTTTAGGGCTATGGGGGAAGTTTGGAGGGAAGTATGACCTAAGAGAAATAGGAAAGGAGTTGCAACAATATCTGCACACCTTATTTTAAAAATAAAACATCTGGTTAACACTGGCAGAGGCTGGATAAGTGAGAGTCCAAGTTTATCTTAAGCTGGTGAGTCCCAAATTTTATTTGTAAATGGGTATTCTAATGTCATTTACTAGGAAGGTCTTGCCCTAGCAGGCAGGGGTTAGAATTTGGTTGTGGAGATGGAAGATGATAGGGCTAGTTTGTCTGAATGCTGAATTTTTACCTGTTCTCAATTCAAGCAAAAACAGCAGGAACTTTATAAATAACATATGAAGTATGGTGTCAGAATTTTAGCATTTCCAAATATAGAAATGAGTAAGCTATTTATCCAAATAGCCACATTCTCAGATTGTATTATCTTAAATAACAAAAATAAGCCTTCAGGTCAGGACATACAAATTCTTGATGTAACAGTTTAGAAAAAAATATGATTCACAGCTTAAGTTGCCAGATGTCACATTGCAATTTATAATCTTTCATTCTTTCATTTACATATTCAGCTTAATATATGTAATCAAAGTTTTAGGATAAGTTATATCATTGTATATTTTCTCATTTATTCATAAATTGTAATTTATTCATAAACTTCTCCAATTCAAATGCAGGTCAATTCAAATGCAAGTACATCTTTTTAAAAATAATTATTTTAAAGTGTACTAAATATAGGTGTTCTTCTGCACCTATATATCAAATTATAGCTATTCAATGTTTTAAAATATTATCTATGTGTATTGATTGTTGCTGGTTGGGCTCCCC
>NW_007804036.1:0-1112 GCF_000696425.1 Galeopterus variegatus | reverse complement strand
CAAGGGAACAAATTAATTGTTTGCCTCCAAATGTAGAGGTGGGGGGAGAGGAGGAGGAGGCAAGGATTGCTTTTCATCCTCTTTAATGGCATAAACAAATTTTTTTCTTTTAAGGTTCTGAATAACTTTTAAGCAATTCAACAAAATTTCCAAACCACTATAAGCAATAAAAATTTAGTTAGATGATGGTTAGTTACCTTATAACCTACTGCTTTAAGGAGACATAGACGGACCAAACTGTTTTGAATTTCCCTCTTAGGCAGTAAACTACCCATAATGGCAAGAATAGATAGAGTTGAGAGAGTAAGAAAGCAAAACATCTGGGCAAAGCTAGCTAAACACTGCAGCAGGCGTGCAATCGCTTAATCGAAAGCCGCCCCTGTGATCCCCTTACTGAGATTTCCCTCTTGACGGGATGAGTGGACGTCCTCTTTTTCCTTCACCTCTTTTGTTAAGGCCTCCCTTTTCAAAGGGGACTTCCCTCTTGATGGGAACCTCCCTTTTGATGGGACAAGTGGCAGATGCCCTCTTTCTTTTTGCCTCTCTTGTCGAGGCCCCCCATTTTGTTGGGGTGATGGGCAGACATACTCTTTATTTTCCTTTCCAAGGCTTGGCAGGTCGGTCTCCAATCCGTGGACCCAGAATTTTCTCACACGGGGCACCATTTGTTGCTTTGCCTCCCATGGATTTGTCACCCCTTTTCCCCTGGGTGACAGAGCCACCAAACATTACTCAAAGCCCATCTCCTTTGAGCAGTGAGAAGCCCCAGAAAGGGGTTAATATCCCAGGACCCTCAAGCATGAGGCATCCTTCCATTTGGGAAATTAACCATGAATTGGGGATATCTTCCTGCATTTATTCTCCAGACCAAGAAGTTACAGAGAGACACAGGTGGGGTTTTGCTAAGTACAGTTTAACAAGTTTTACAATAGACGCTGGTAACATTCAGTAAAAACAAGTCAGATGACATTCTGTTAGGCAATTAAGTGATCCACTAACAAAGGCTTGATTTAGCAAACATTCCTTTTCCCTCCAGCAGCTTTTTAGCAACTTTACATATCAATTAGTAACTTGTCTGTCTTTGAGCCAGCAACCTTGTTGTGTTACAATTC
>NW_007804035.1:0-1112 GCF_000696425.1 Galeopterus variegatus | reverse complement strand
CAACCACAAAAGGCAGAAAAGGAGAGGAAGACAAAAATAAGAACAAAGAAAAAGGACGACATATAGAAAGCAGAAACAAATATAGTAGACATTAATCCAACTATGTCAAAAATCATTTTAAATGTCAATGGTCTAAATACATAAAGACAGAAAATGTCAGAATGGATCAAAAAGAAGACACAACTCCATGTTTTCCACCAGAAACCTGCTTTAAATATAAACACACACATAGATTAAAAGTAAATAAATGGAGAAAGACATACCATGCTAACAGCAATCAAAAGAAAGTGGGAGTAGCTATATTAATTTCAGACAGAGCAGACTTCACAGGAAGGGAAGTGATCTGGGATAAAGAAGGTCATTTAATGATAAAGGGGTCAATTTTCCAAGAAGACCCAGCAGTCCTTAATAAACATGTGCCTAATAACGGAGGATCAAAAATGTGAGGCAAAAACTGATAGAACCATAAAGAGAAATGGATGAATCACTATTACTGTTGGAGACCTCAACACTCCTCTGTTAGAAATAGACAGATCCAACAGGGAGAAAATAAGTTAGGATGTAGTTGAACTCAACAACACCAGCAATCAACTGGATATAATTGACATCTATAGACTACTTCATCCAACAACTGTAGAATACACATTCTTTTCAAGTTCACATGGAGCATTCACCAAGATAGATTACATTCTGGTCCATAAACACACCTTAACAAATTAAAAAATATACAAATGATACAATGTCTGTACTCAAACAACAATGGAATTAAACTATAAATTAATAACAGGAAGTTAGCTGAAAAATCCCCAAAGATGTGGACATTAAACAACATAATTCTAAATAATATATGGATCATTGAAGAAATCTCTAGAGAATAAAAAACATTTTAAAATAAATGAAAAGAAAAATACAAATTATCAAAATATGTCAAATGCAGTGAGAGCAATGGTTAGAGGGTAATTTATGGCATTGAATGCATATATTAGGAAAGAAGCAAGATCTAAAATCAATAATTTAAGTTTCCATTTAAAGAAAAATCTAGGTAAAAGAACAGCAAGATAAATTCAAAGTTAAGCAGAAAAAAGAAATAATAAAAATTAGAATAGAAAGCA
>NW_007804034.1:0-1112 GCF_000696425.1 Galeopterus variegatus | reverse complement strand
CACACACACACACACACACACACACACATTTTCTGCACATCACATACTCAATATTATGTCCCAAAGTTTTTTCAATTTTGATACATGTGATTTTAGTTTATTAATTTTTACTGCTGTATTATTTTTGTAAGGCTATGCCACAACTGATTTATCCGTTCTCAGGTTGGCATTGCTGTTATAAAAACTGCTGGTAAGAATGTTCTCACAAATGCCTCCTTGTTTACATTCACCAAAGTTTCTCTCTAAGGTAAATGTTCTTATGTATGGAATTTCTGGTTCATGGAATGCAAATATCTTTAAGTTTCCTAGATATCGACAAATGAAAAGTAGTTATACCAGACTGCCACATTTCTGACAATAGCATACTAGATAAGTAAGACCAACTTCTCCACTTTAAGACCTAGAAAATCTGGATAAGCTTTTAAATTAAAAATTAAAAATTAAATGCCTGAAGGCACTGGAGAGTTATCTAGACAGTGAAAATTACAGGGCCAAGATTTGGGAAAAGAAGGAAATGCAGTGAGACAAACCCAGCATTTGGACTGCTTTTTTTCTAAAGGTGTCTGCTGATTTTAGAAGAGGAGACTGAAAAGCTGAGATTTTGAGAAATTCATAAAACCAGAGGGATAAAAATTAAATTTGGGGGACCATCAATAAGGGAGATTTAGTAAACCATTGACACCAAAAATGATGTCCACTATTTCTATGATTCTCTTCTCTTCTTTTCTTTTTTCCTTCCTTTCATGGAGGGATGACAGTGTTTTGTTTTTTAACTGACCTTAAAGGGATACACCCTAGAAGTAAATGCAAACCAGAAATTTACTATCCTTCAAAGGGGTTGAAACCCAGTTCAAAACACTGCCATCCCTAATTGGGTTAAGGAGATCTGGCATTGCTCGTAGCCTGCCAGAGTCATGCATTAAATCTCTCTGGAGAAAGATATGATCATCTTAATTCTCAATATCCCTACTATTTTTACAGAATTCAATTAAAACCAGGCATACAAGGAAACAAAATACCATGGCTGAAAACAAACAGGCACAACATGATATGCAAACTACCCACAAGAGTTCCAGGTAATGGAGATATCGGAGCCAGACTCTTAAAATAAC
>NW_007804033.1:0-1112 GCF_000696425.1 Galeopterus variegatus | reverse complement strand
CCACATACATAGGAAGGAGATGCCATAAGGAGGTTCCGTTCTCAAAGGAAAGAAAAAAAAATTAAAGACAAAGACATCTTAATATGCAGGTTAAGAGAATAAATCAGGGAACAGAAAGGGCCACTGAAGTTTACTGCAGAATGGATCTGAGTAAGGTTGCCTGTCATCTTCAGGAATAGGAGAGCAGTGATAGATAGATTTTCTGATTCTTTTCCGTGGAACTGCACAGCCTGGATATATGCCCTCATTTTCTCTCTTCAGCTTGGATGCATCTTTGCTTTCATGTTAGTTTCTGAATGACCAATATAGAGCAGTGAAATATAATTAAACTTGTTCTGGAACTGAGTATTCCCTTCTCATATCTGCTTATCCTAGTTAAAGTACCAATGACAATAGAAAGCGAGAATATCTCAACTTCTTTGAGCCTCATTCTCATCATATGTAAAATGTCCTTATGTTACAGTGCAATCGGACAATTAAATGAGAAAATATGTGAGAGCACACATTGTCTCTGGCACATAACAGGATGAATAGTTAAATATTGGCTTTTTAATTAACAGTATATAAAGTCTGACCCATTGTTCTTCGAAGAGCTGATTTGAATTCCTTATTTCGCAGACTGTAAACCATTGGATTGAACAATGGAGTAAGGATGGTATAGGACACAGATATTAGGGTGTCTTGGCTTGAAGAGTAATTGGACTTGGGCCTTAAGTAGATGAAAGAGGCACAACCATAGTGAACAGTTACCACAATGAGATGAGAGGCACAGGTGGAGAAGGCCTTATATCTTCCAACAGAGGACGAGATTTTTAGAATGGCAGAGAGGATGCGAATGTAGGAGACCAGGATAAGTAACAGTGGAATAACCAGGGCAAATACACCGAGTATGAATATGACCAACTGACTGAGGCGGGAGTGGTGAGAGGCCAGCTGGAGGACAGGAGAGATGTCACAGAAAAAGTGATGGAGCTGGTTGGAGGAGTGGAAGGGCAGGTGAAATACAAGGGAGGTGGTGACCAGGGAGACAGTGAAGCCACAGGTGCAGGCGGCAGCCACTAGCCCCGCGCACATGCCGTGTCCCATGAGCACTGTGTAGCGCAGTGGGTTGC
>NW_007804032.1:0-1112 GCF_000696425.1 Galeopterus variegatus | reverse complement strand
AAATTATTTCTAAAGTACTTTTTAAAAGTTTGTTTTACTCTCCAGAAAGTGATTCCAGAAAAGGGGATTACTGCAGGAGGATACACAGGAAGATTGCTGAGCGTCGCGAGGCGGTTTAGGGGGAAGGAGGACTGAGGCTCCTGATAAGGAGGATCCATTCCACTGACCTACTCTAATGTCAAGAACTTTAGCATAGTAGAAAAAAAATTAGAGAAGGCAAGGGGACAAGTTCTAGAACACTACACATCATATTAAAGCATAAAAACCTACCTAAATGTTACTTAGAATAACACAAAGTGGAAAGCATTTTAATATGTCTCTGTAGTTCCAGGCGGTATGAGGTAAGAGGAAATGGCAGAGAGAACCCTGTTGTGTTTTAGTGATGTCTTAAGTGTGTTGGTTAATTTCAGTTACAAAAACAATAGACTTGCTCAGGCTACCACATCGCTCACCCAGTGAAGGTGTAGGGAAGGATAAACGAGGTAGCCAGGGAACCGAAAACTGGGAAGAGCTGAGTTGCAGAGCAGGAAGGCAGTGTAGCACCTGGGCCTCTGGCTTGGTTTCATGTTCTGCTGTTGCTGTCTTGAGATTCTTGACAATTTTTGATCAAGGGGCTCTGCGTTTTCATTTCTTACTGGGCCCTGCAAATGGTGCAGCTGGTCCTACTGGAACTGGGGGTTTCTTCAGCAACAACTCAGGACACTAGAACCATAACCTCAGTCATTCCAGGGGGAAAAGAAGACACAGATTCTGCCTTTCTTCTAACTCTTCTCCCCCATATCTTTTACCTCTTTTTTAGAGACCTAAAAATGTGACTGTAGCTGTCCCTTCTTTCACTCTCAATCAATACAGCCTGTTGGCCAAGGTTCTAAATTCTAATAGCAAAGACAAAGCCTTCAATTTCATAATTAGAAACTTAAAAAATCCTGGAATCAACTGATAACATAAGGAACCAACATACTAAAGTGTAATTAATCAGTCAGTAAATATAATGGTGTAGTGTCTATTACATCCCATTTAAACATAAGAAAAAGGGACTCAGAAGAAGGTGCCTGAAAGCACAGAGACAAGGAAAGCAGCCACCAAGGGGAGGCGTGTATTGCGGGTGGGCT
>NW_007804031.1:11333-12445 GCF_000696425.1 Galeopterus variegatus | reverse complement strand
AGGTTAGAATTAGTGGTTTTGGACATTTTCACTTCCTAGCAACTTCATTAGACTTTCTGAGAAGACCCCTAGATGAAGGGAGGGGGCTTAATCCGGTCCTCTTTGGCTTCTCTCAGATTTCACTGAAGAGTCCTTTGCCTTTCTTTAGTTAGGCTAAATATTTCCCAAGGGGGGCTGACAGATCTCAGGGACAAGCAAAAACCTGAACCTTAATAAAGAGATGTAGAAAACATAACATGCCTGTCAAATGCAGTTGGTCATATTAGATTTTTTTTCTTATTAAATGAAGAATGCAGTTTTACTAACGAAAGTTCATACCAAGTATAGAAGACAAAAGAAGTAAATGAAATCCCTTTTGATCTTTCAACTCAGAATAATCGCTGTTAACATAACACAACATGCATATACATAACACAACATAACATAACATGCAACACAAGTGTGCATCTATGTACTTGTCTATGCAATTTTTTATAAACAGACCATTTCGTACATAGTGCTTTGTAACATAGTGTTAAGCATTCTTTGCTTGATCTTTTTCCCACGTTATTAAATATTCAATTACAAAATAATTTTAGTAACTGCATGCTGTTCCATTACATGTTTCAACCATTTTTGGCTTTTTTTTTTCAGTTTTTTTCACTACTATAAATTATAAACTACGTTGTGATGGCCATTGTCACAGTTAAATCATATATCCAGGCTTATTTATTTCCTTAGGATGGAATCCTCAAGATGAGTAAAAGAGAATCTACATTTTAAAATACTTGATATGCATTCCAAAATTGCCCTCAAGAATTATGCCTATACTTTGTAAAAACTGCCAATTTGATAAGAAGCAAACAGCATCTCCCTGTCATTTTTATTTTTATTTTTTTAATTATGACTGAGGTGGAACATCTTTCTGTATATGTTTTGGTCTTTATATTTCTCTTTTTGTGATTTGCACATTTATCTTAATGGTGCAATTTGCATCTTTGTCTTAATTGCCCATCTTTGATTGTGGCACTCACCTTTGACTTATTGATTTGTAAGCCTTCTTTATACAGTGAGGAACTTAAACCTTTGTGGAGTCATTTGTCTCAGGCCCTTCCATTTTCAGAGCACCTGCA
>NW_007804031.1:5607-6631 GCF_000696425.1 Galeopterus variegatus | reverse complement strand
CCCAAGGCCCACACTTATAGAAGGCAGCAGAGCTGGAATTCAAATCTAACTCACTCTGTCTCCAAAGTTGAGACTGTTTCTATGACATCTTGCAAGCTCCTATCCTTTTCACGGTGCCACCTTTCCATGAAGTTTGGAATGCATTGATGATGTGGCCAGCAGGGTGCACAGGAGGAATGGTTTATAGCAATCACGTGGCGAATACGTTGGAAGCAAAAACAAAAAGCAGAACTAAAACCATGAACATTTTTTTCATCCTCTGTTCACCGCCCCACACACACATGCATGTGTGCTCACATACACACACATACACACATACACACAAACCACCCACCACACGTTCCTAGCAATACCAGAACCTTGATAAAGATAGACCAGTACAAAGGCAACTCTATCACCCTAGCTATCCATGCACATGGAAAAATAAAAAGTGACTACGTAAACCCAAAAAATACCTTCTCTCTTAGGACAATGGGAATAGGAATGATGAGTCCTTGACAACCCCTGAGCTGTGTATCCAAAAAAAGGTTGATTAGTCCAAGTAAACAAGGAGTTAGTTGTGTGACCAGCTGGCTTAAAATAGCAGGCAAAACCAGATATAACTTCCTAAAAAGGAATGTTAAACAAAACTGAGGGGTGAGGAGCTTCATTTTTTTTTTTTGTCTTTTTGTCTTTTTCCGTGTCCGGCAATGGATCGCAACCCTCAGTGTTGCCCCCGTACCGGACCAGGGACCGGCAACGGGATCGCAACCCTCGGTGTTGCCCCCGCTCCTTGCTCAGCCAGTGAGCGGCCGGTCTGTATGTGGGATCCGAACCCTCGGCGGGAGCGCCGCCGCGCTTCCCAAGCGGCGCACTATCCAGTGCGCCACCGGGCCGGCCCGTGAGCTTCATTTTTTACACACAAATCAGCTATCAGATTTTGCCCATTTTTATGTATAATAACTATTATAAATAGTGCTTGCTATGAACCAAGTTCTGCGCTGAGAATTTTTAAAACATTCATTTAATGTACCTTTTTTTCTTT
>NW_007804031.1:0-347 GCF_000696425.1 Galeopterus variegatus | reverse complement strand
TGGTTGAGTTGCTCAATCATTCTAATCCTCATTTTTTTTAATCTACAAAATGGGGATATGAAAAATAGGATCTTCCTCAAAGAGTTGTTAGATAATTAAATGGGATCATTTGTGTAACGCATGTAGCCCAGTGCCTACCCACACTAGGCATTAGTCATTGTTATTCAAGTTTGTTACACTAGATCTTGACCTTTTTCTGGACCAACCAAAACCCTACAGATTGGAAAACAATAATATTCCATACTCTAATATAGGCTCTCAAAGGAAATACTTATAATTTATTCCGAATGACATGCCCTTTTAACTGGTATAAATCCCATTTATAGTTGGCTCAGATACTGCCTCAT
>NW_007804030.1:0-1112 GCF_000696425.1 Galeopterus variegatus | reverse complement strand
CTATGTGCCAGGCTGTGAACCAGGATGCGGGGGTGAATGTGACACAGTCCCTTCCCCCAGGGGCCTCCCAGTCTAGATGAGTAATCAGGCAGTGACAGTACACGGGAGTCACAGCACAGAGCTGGGGCACCAGACCCAGGGTGTAGGAGGGGTGGCTCAGAGAAGACGTTCTGGAGAAAGGGTGTTATGGACTGAATGTTTGTGTCCTCCCAAAATTCAAAAGACCTAACACTTAATGTGATGGTATTTGAAATTGGGATCTTTGGGAGGTGATTAGGTTAAGATAAGGTCATGAGGGGGCCCCGATGATGTGATTAGAAGAAGAATTGAGACAAGAGCGCTCCCTCTCTATCCCTCTGCCATGTGGGGACACAGTGAGAAGGGGACAGGAACTGCTGGCACCTGGATCTTGGACTTCCCAGCCTCCAGAACTGTGAGAACTAAATGTCTGTTGTTTAAGCCTCCTGGTCTGTGGTATTTTGTTATAGCAGCCCGAGCTGACCAAGACAAGGGGCAACTAGGATCAAAGGCAACAAAAGAGTTGGAAGGAGCCAAGTGAGGGGTCTTGAGGGGCACTCATGAAACTTTTCAGAACAATGGAGAAAGTTGGCAAATGTCCCCTGGGAACTGTCTCTTCACAGCTGGCCTGAGAGCCTGCATTTCCGTTCTGCCCTGGGGATCGGGGCAGCTTTCTCCGTGAGAGGGAGGCCCCAGAGCATTTCCACTTTCCCATGCTTTGTCCAACAGCCCCTTCCCGGGGGCCACCCAGCCCTGAATGGCATTTCCTGCCCTTTGTTTGGGCTTTATTCCCCCACTTCTCTTCTCCCTTGGTCATATCCTCTCTTTCTTTATGGCTGAGGCTTCTGGGACCACAAGGCCACTTCCTCCCAGCTCACTGCCGGCCCTTATCATCCTTATCCCCTGGGACCCAGGGAGGGCCTTGGGGTCCTCAGGGTGCACATGGTCTGCTAACAGGTCAGGAGCCGGCTGGCACCCTGCCTTCAAGAGCCACAGGGACCGGCCGGGCCAACAGCTACTCCCTGCAAATCTCCAGGAATCTCCGAGTGACCACACCGTCTTCTAAGAGGCCCGGTGAAGGTGTGGGGGGAGGG
>NW_007804029.1:0-1112 GCF_000696425.1 Galeopterus variegatus | reverse complement strand
TTCGAGTTGAGATAAAGTATGAAAAGCTAACTACCTGATGCAGAGGGAAGAGTATTCTAGTCAGAAGAAACAGCATGTACAAAGTGGAAAAGTTGGTTCGGTCAAGAAATCTATACAAAGCAACTCATCTCTAGGATGACGAGTCAGAGAGAAAGTGTTTAGAGATAAAGCTGGATGGATAGGGAACACCCAGGTATCTGCAGCAGTGAGATTGACAATTATGGAAACAATTAGAATGTGCAGTAAAAACCAAGACACAATTTAAAATTATATACCAAAATCATGTGCAGCTGACCTTTTGGGAAATTAACTTGAGAGAGTTGTGAGAGTTTAGAGTCTTTAACTGAATCCATTACATGACCTATAAACTCTGGCTGTATAATAGTTAATGGAAATATTGTATTTTTGATTTGGGTAACAGCTTATACTCTCCAAAACAAGACGTATGCTCTCCTGATCCATCTCCAAAGCTTTCAAATTGGTCTAATTTAATAGCCTTGCTCAGTCACTCTTTTTACTCCAACTTTCTCTCTCTGAGAATGACATGCAGTTGGCATCTTAGCTTCTGAAACGAATTCTGAATTCAAGGTCACAGAGATGTCGTTTTTAACAACACACTCTATCTCAGATGGAAATTCTGAACGTTTGTTGGGTTAATTGCTTCCAAAAGAGAGACGGACAAACGAGATGTTCCGGTAATATTGAGGGGCTGCATATTTCTTTTTTGTGGAGTATGTTCATCTCCTCCTTTTGGAGTTGCTTTTCTCAGAGAACGAAGAGTGCATTCCCTCTTTGAAACCACAGGGGTGCCAGTGAATGCACAGACTGGAATCCCACTGACCTGCAAACTCCTCGATGCTCCTCTTTTGGGGACATCATGCTAATCATTAGCATAATGTCTTTCTCTCCCACTTTTGCACTCCTGGAATCCACCCGGAGGAAGGTCTTGAGCCCTCTAGATCTTCAACACTTGTTGAGGGCTTGCTGAGCAATCCACAAGCCTGGTCTTCTGGCAAACGTTCTCTTCTTCTGAGAGATGATTTTTATTCTTAATTGAGAGCTAGAGTCAAATACAGTAAGTGTGCAGGAAAAATTATACTCAAAATTCCACA
>NW_007804028.1:0-1112 GCF_000696425.1 Galeopterus variegatus | reverse complement strand
CACCTCACTCAGCCAGTGAGCGGGAACCGGTCTGTATGTGGGATCCGAACCCTCGGCAGGACGCCGCCGCGCTCCCAAGCGGCGCACTGTAGCAGTGCGCCACCGGGCCAGCCCAAATTTTATTTTTTGCCCAAATGTAAATCCTTGCCAGTTTAATAATTTTATTAACAGTTTTTAAATGCTCAAATTTTAGTTGTGACCAATTTTTCATTAGTGTTTACTTTTTTAGGCCCCTCCTCCACCGTGAAGTCTTACTAGAAAGTTAGATTCTGCCTCTGAGAATATTTAAAGTCCAAGAAGACTTATGTAACTGTTCCATATGCTTTAGCTAAATTTGAAAACAAAGTACAAACCAGAACTGGGACTACTAATCCTGAGGAAAAAGATGGCTGAGTTGGTTTTGGAGTCAGTGGAGTCCACTGCACCATTACTGAGTACATTGTGTTGTTTTGCTGGCAATAGCAGAAGCTGTGTGTGGATAGCTCAGAGTTTTATGATTGACTTTTCTGAGGTTACAGAGTGGGTGCCCGACCATTTGTTATTTTATATCCTTGGCCCAATGCCTGACAATTGGTGCATAATACCATTCATCAAGCAACAGATCTCCAAGCACCTTGCCTTCACTACTTGAAAGAATTCACTGACAGATGTCAGAGTTTTTTATTTTTCTTAAGAGAAAATAGGATCAAAGCTGAAAATTTTTCAATTGCTAATCAAAAGAGCTAAATCAAGGTGTCCATAGCTTCAAGATGGCAGCGTGTCATTCCATGTTGCTGTGATTTCTGTCACGCCTTGCTGCTTCTCCTTAAACTTTGATGTTTGCATTTCATAAAGTTTGTGTATTTATAAAAGTTTTAAAACTCTAGTAAAAGTCAGAATCTAATTCATTTTATTTAAAAAAATTTTTTTTGTGGGGGGAGCTGCTGGCAAGTATGGGCATCTGAACACTTGACCTTGTTGTTATAACACTGCCCTCTAACCAGCTGCACTAACCGGCTCATTCATTTTAATTCATTTAAAAAGTGACCAACATGCAGTGCAAAAAGGAGGAATTGGTAAAGGGACACAAAAATCATCTACATTGTGTGTGTGTGTGTGTGTGTGTGTGTGTG
>NW_007804027.1:0-1112 GCF_000696425.1 Galeopterus variegatus | reverse complement strand
GTGGTATTTTTGGCATGCTCCTTGCCTGGATGCAGGAGGAGGGGTTGTCCCCACTCCATACGTCAGGACCCCGGGCGGGTCGCGTGGCAGTGGCGGCATGACTGGATGTAGGAGAGAGGGTCAGTACCCAACTCCATCTGTTTTTACATTCTAACTTGTTGTTGTGACCAGTTGGCTGGGAGGGGGAGAAGGGAAGAGGGAAGGAAATAGGGTGGGAGAAGGAGGAAGGAATGGGGGCATGGTTGAGGGCCATGACACCCCCCCATTCCTGCAGCGGAGACCAGGGGGCTTCCAGTGATGTCTTGGTCATTGCTGGGCTGAATGCAGATGTCAGGGGGGTGTGGCTGAAGCCGTCGGTCCTCCACTGCCCTGGCTTGGGAGACAAGGGGGCTTCCAGTGGTGGTTCAACGGTCATCACTGGGTTGGTTGCAGATATCAAGGGGGGATGTGGATGAAGCCCTCAGTCCCCGAATGCCCTGGCACGGGAGTCTGGGATGTTTCCTGTGGTGGCTCAGTGGTCATCGCGGGGTGGGTTGCAGGTGTCAGGGGGGATGGCTGAGGCCCCGGCCCTCCTCCATCCCTGGCTTGGGAGCCCACGGGGTTCCGGTCGTTCTAGGTTTTATTAGGTGTTCTTTGGTGATGTGAGACCTTTATTAGTTAATATCAAATTTTGTCACTAGTCTGTGTGTATTTTGCTTCTTCTTTCAGGTCTATGTTGGATTATTTGCTGCTCCCACCACTTAAAGTCTGCACTGGAACTAATCTGTTGTCCTTTGGTTACTTCTAAAATGGGAGAACTTCCTGTGGGGCCAGCACTTGAGCCCTTGGTTGAGCTAAATTGCTGCTTTGCCACTAATTCCCTGGAGAAGGCTTTTTGTGCAGCTCGGATTTTAATGGTTGACCTTGTATGTACTTCTGGGTCTTGTGAGATCCAGTACACCCGGGTTGTGTGGACACTTTGGTGTGGGCCTGAGTCTTTTCAGCAAACTGCTCCCCCTGCAGTTCTGTATTCCAGGCCAGTCTACACAGAGTGGGCCTGTGCTGATTGAAGAGCAGATCAGCTATCCATGCTGTGCCTCAATATTTCCCTGGTGTGCCTGTCTCTCGACTGC
>NW_007804026.1:0-1112 GCF_000696425.1 Galeopterus variegatus | reverse complement strand
AACTCTCCCTGAGTGTCACATCAAGCCAGAAACTCAGCTATCTCTATAAGCATAGTCAACTCTACTTAATTTAATCAAGGCTGGAAAGCTGCATGTCTTTTTTTTTTTTTTTAATTTGCCTCATTTTTAGTGAATTTTAATTAGATTAATAGAAAATTATAATTAAAAAAATTTTAAGTATAAATCCAAATAGAAAAAATCAGATAGCCCTTTTGGTTATAATAATGTACTTAAACTGCAAACATCATATTATATAGTATACTATCTAATATACCATTATAAAAATAACCTATGCAGTACCTAAAATCAGCACTTTTATTATTATTCTCCAGTTTTCCTCCTAGTATGAAAGGCATTCTGTGGGCTTACCCTTAACATCTTCTCCTTCAATCCTCAATTCCAGGGTTAAACCTCCTTCCTGGTTATTGCCATGACACCTCTCTCCTAACTCTAATAAAGCACTGTAATTGTTTTACATACTTATATGTTTACAAACTATACACTGAGTTCCCCTGAGATACCAAGTAGTCCTAATCATCTTTAAATTTGCAGGACTATCATAATGACTTGCCCAGAAAAAGGAGTAAATAAAGTAATGTACTTACTCCCTGGATTCACAAACAGGAAAATAACCCAATCTCATCCCTCAAAAAGAGTCAGCCATGCAAACAAATAATTCTAATAGAAGATATTTGCTTTAACGGTGTATGAGCATAAACAAAATGTAATACACAGAATATAACCGGGAATCATAGGCAAAGGACCTGCCAAGCCTCTCTACAAAAATGAGAAAAGGGGCTGGCCCCATGGCTCACTCGGGAGAGTGCAGCGCTGTTAGCACCCAGGCCGCGGGTTCAGATCCTATATAGGGATGGCCAGTGCGCTCACTAGCTGGGCGTGGGGCAGACCACACCATGCCAAGGGTTGCAATTCCCTTACCGGTCAAAAAAAAAAAAAAAATGAGAAAAGGCTTTACTTACAGAAGTGACTACTCAGACGAACATTTGCTAAATGAACAAATCCTGAAGAACAGCATTATTTAAATTCGCAATAGACTTAAAGCTTCTTTATTAGAAAGACACTAAAAATATATAGTACAAAAGAAAACAGAG
>NW_007804025.1:0-1112 GCF_000696425.1 Galeopterus variegatus | reverse complement strand
GTTCCAGCTCTCACCTGGCTCCAGACACAGGAGCTACTACCCTCCTCCTTTAGGCTTTAAGAATGGAATTTGTTCTTTGCAGTTAGCCTCCAGGCGTGCAAAGTGTCCTGGCTGATTTCTTTCACCTTGCATGAACTTGCTATCTTTTCATTAAATTACTTTCAGCTAAACCATCTGAGTGGAATTTTGTTTTATGTCATACCTCTGACCGAGGCCAGAGAGACACAGAACAGTTACTTAATAAATGATGCAGTAGAGGCAGTAGCAGTGCAGTCATGATAATTATTATTTTTGTTAAAGATTGGGGATATTTCTGGGTTCACCATTATTGGGGCTTAAAGGGGACATTAAATCACGCTCCTGGATCTTGACTCAGTTGAGGACTACACATAAGAGTAAGATATTAAAATCATTAGCATTATTGCAGGTAAATTTGGATTTGAGACTGTGACTTAGACTTACTTTTCTGCTCCTTTCCTCTGAATTGAAGACATCCAGTCACAGCAGAGCAGCAGGGTAACTCTTGTTCCCTCCTTCCCTTTCCAGAGCCATGACCAACTTTAGCATCCAAATCGAACACATAAAGGAGAGGAGGAAGTTTTGAATTAACAGCCAAGCAGCTTTAGTGACTTTTTTTATAATTTCACAAATCTGCATTCACCCTCCTGAGGTAGGCATGTAAAAGGTATTGGGAAAGGACCTCACAGTGTTCTTCATCGCATTCCCTCCAAAGTCTTTCGGTCCTCTGCCTCAGTCCTTCTCACCATGCCTGGCACTCCCTTGCGACTATTTTACGTATTTCCGAAATCTCTGAGTCATCCTTAATTTCCTTCTCCCACTTCCACTCCCTCCCATGGCCAAATATCATCTCCATAACTTTTTAAATATCTCGAGCATCATATTTTCCTACAATCAAAAGAAGAAAGAAATTGCTGCAGATGTAAGGAAAATTAAAGAAACTTGCATTGATGTTTTAATAATATGGGGAGGTCCTTTTCCTAAAAATCTAAACAGATTTTTATTAGTTCCCTCATTAGTATAAAAAAGTATATTTTCTATAGTGAATGTGCTATAAAACCAATTAATGCTATTTGTCCAACCTGAATTTAGGA
>NW_007804024.1:0-1112 GCF_000696425.1 Galeopterus variegatus | reverse complement strand
CGCACACACACATGCACACACGCACACACACACGCACACACATGCACACATGCATGCGCGCACACACGCGCACACACACGCACATATGCACACACGCACACACATGCACACATGCACGCACACACGCACGCACACACATGTGCACACACATGCACATGCATGCACACATATGCACACACGCACGCACACACGCACATACGCACATGCACACGCGCACACGCACACACACACATGCACATGCACGCACACATATGCACACACGCGCACACATGCACACACACGCACACGCACACACATGCACACATGCACGCACACGCACACACACGCACACGCACACACATGCACACATGCACGCACACGCACACGGAGGCGGGAGGGAGTGTGAGCAGAACATGATGCTGTCCAGGTGCACAACTACTGCCCTGGAGCTAAGTGGACCCAAATGGCTCATAAAAGGACACCCACTGAGCCTCCGCTCTCACCCCCAACAATGTAAGAATGGGTGCGGATTCTCCCACTGTAATAGACTCTCTGGCCTCTGCACACCAGGCTGGGGGCAGCCCTGGAGGGGCTGGGCTTCCCCGGGCACTGGGGGTGGGCACAGCAAACCCAGAGAGGAGACAGGAGGATGGTGCCCGTGCCGTACGCCCCCGGTGGGACGCAGGCCTGGCTCTTCCTCCCACAGTGGGTGGGGCAGGGTGGGCAGCTCTCCCTCCTGGAAGGCTCGCTGGCTGACCTGGCTGTACCCTACAGGACAGAAGGCATCAGGGAGCTGATTTGGGGGTAGCTGTGGGGTGTGGAATTTCAAGGAGCAAGGGCTCCTGGGCAGCTCCCCATCCATCCACAGGCATCTGAGGTGGCCATGCGTGCAGGGACCAAGGAGCTTCCACCCAGGCCATGAGGGCCTGCGGCCCACTCTCTGTCCCTCCTGCACTGTTGATCCTTTCACCCACCTGTGGCCTCTTGGCTGTGGGCTTCATTCCTGTGGCCAGGGTCACTCCTAACTGTGGTCGCTCTCAGGACAACCTCAGCCTCCCCTGACTGCGTCTCTGTGGAGGGGGCAGTAGCCACACCCCTCGTCCTCAGAGTCAAGGCGAGGGCAGGCCCCTCAG
>NW_007804023.1:0-1112 GCF_000696425.1 Galeopterus variegatus | reverse complement strand
ACTTCTAGAAATGCCATGATTTAACCAGCCAACAACACAGGTCTGTGTGGTCAGACTATTCGGATTGCTGCTTTGACTCTGCTGTCCATTAGGGTAACTACACACACCTTGCCTTTGGTGATTTATTGCTGCTACTTGGCCCCTGCCACCCCTGGACCCAATTACTATCATTACATTTGATTTCCAATTGAGTGGTTGTTCGTCCCACTGTAAGGTTTGACCTACAGAGAAAAACAATCACAGAACTCTTCAAGGATGCCAGGGACCCCCTCACAAGCTTATTTCTCAAAGTATTGGTGAAAAGTTTGTATTCCGAATCCTTCCAGTGTGGGTGAGTAGTCTTAAATGACCTATTTAACATCCCATTCTCTCTAAGCTTTTAAATCACTTTCTCTATTTAAACCAAGGGAGGTAAGACATTTCCAGTTTGCTCATGGTGGGCCACTTCTAACCTGTATTTCAGCCAACCAATCAAAAAATTGTTACAGTCTTTTCTAACTCCCCAAGATGCAATATTAAATGCAGAATCTGTTTTTAGTCAGCCTATTTCAATAACTTCATCCTGATCCAACTTTGCATGTATTCCACCATTATCCCACGTTCTTAATAGCTGTTTCCTCACATGTTCCCAGGATATTTGCTTGCATAGATTAAAAACAAAAAAAAACTCAAATCATTCTTTTGGAGTGTTGCACATCTCATGGGTCATACTTTGTACCTCATCTTTAGGGGCATTCTTGGAGTTGAGTCTAGTTATGGTTGTACAAGAAAGATGGGTGCTGGAGGCAGGTTCTGAGGAGAGGAAGCCATCATTCATTTATTTAGGCAGTTCAGGGTTGATCATCTCAAATAGAGGTGGAAAGGCTGGGGATGAGGAGGTCAATTCCACTGGGTGTGGTAGACTGCCTCCACTGAGATAAAGAAGACCTCTTTCACTGGCAAAGAAGACTCATCAGAATTTAGGTGCTTAATGTTTCCAGTTTTATCAGGGTCTTCCCACACATTCCCATCATAACTTACAGGATCCCATTCTGTAATTCTATAATTGTGTCTACAAAATGACTCTCTTTAGAGGCATACCTGGGAACTCTCAGGCTTGAGCTGTGAATATA
>NW_007804022.1:0-1112 GCF_000696425.1 Galeopterus variegatus | reverse complement strand
AGATATTGGACCTAACATTATTCTGGATGTTTCTACGAGGGATGAGTTAGGAATGATTGATGTTTGGGGATGAGATTGACATTTAAGTCAGTGGACTTTGAGTAAAGTCGATTGCCCTCCATAATGTGGATGGGCCCTGTCCAGTCAGTTGAAGGCCTTAATAGAACAAAGACCAACCTCCCCTGAGCAAAAGAAAATTCTCCAGTAGACTGCCTTTGGACTTTGCCCACAGCACTCATTTTTTGGACCTCACCTGCAACTTTGGCTCTTCCTGGTTCTTCAGCAGACTGCCCTTGGACTTGAACTGCAACTCTTTCCTGAGTCTCATCAGATTTTGGACTCAGGAAGCCTCCACAAATGTGTGAGCCCATTTGTTAAAATAAACAAATGCACACACACACACACACACACACACACACACACCCTATTGTTTTTGTTTCTCTGGCAAATCCTGGCTAATACAGTTCCCCACTCTTATGCTGGAATTTCTCAAGATAAACTCTCAAACAAATTACTTGCACTTAAATCCTGGTTTCAGGGTCTATCTCTGGAGTAGCCTAAATAAGAAATCCTGAGCATCTCATTGAAAAAAGATATGTGATTCTGGATGGGAGTGGGCCTCATGTGCAAAACTGAAAAGGTGATAATTGAACAGTTTACCCACCTCTAGCTGGTAACCTAGCCCATGCCGGTGCCTCCGTAGACCTCACGATTTTCTCCTTACACCTAGCAGGTATCTCCTCTATCCTAGGAGCAATCAATTTCATTACTACCATCATCAACATGAAGCCACCAGCAATGTCCCAATACCAAACTCCCCTATTCGTATGATCCGTTCTAATCACAGCTATTCTCCTTCTCCTCTCACTCCCTGTCCTAGCCGCCGGCATCACCATACTACTAATGGACCGAAATTTAAACACTACATTCTTTGACCCTACGGGAGGAGGAGATCCCATCCTATATCAACACTTATTCTGATTCTTTGGACATCCCGAAGTCTATATCCTTATCCTCCCCGGCTTCGGAATAATCTCCCACATTGTAACCCATTACTCAGGCAAACAAGAACCTTTCGGGTATATAGGAATAGTCTGAGCTATAATATCCAT
>NW_007804021.1:0-1112 GCF_000696425.1 Galeopterus variegatus | reverse complement strand
TTGCTTGTAATATTCATCTCAGATTTTGATATCACATTATGTTGTATGAACAGAATAATTTGGGAAGTGTGCCTCTTTTTCTGTTCTCTGGTAGAGTTTGTATGTTACTGTAATTATTTTATCTTCTAAATAGTCTAGAAGACATCACTATTGAATTTTGTGGAGTTTTCATTTTTATTGTATTCTACCATTGTTGGATATAGTATGCTATATGTGCCAATTTGATCTAGTACATTAATTGTATTGTTTAGAGTACCTTTACTAATTTTATTTTTGTCTGCATGTCCTATCAGTTTGAAAGAGGTATATCAAAGTCTTCCCTATGAGTGAGTGTGCATTTATCTATTTATTCTTTTTTTTCTGTAGTAATAAACATATTGAACATCTTCCAAGATGCTTTCCAAGATGCAATGAAAAAAAATTTTATTTTATTGTGTCAATATACAATGTGGTTGATTATTGTGGCCCATTACTGAAACCTCCCTCCCTCCTCCCTCTGCCCCCTCCCTCCCAACAATGTCCTTTCTGTTTGCTTGTCGTACCAATTTCAAGGAATTATAATTGTTGTGTCTTCTTCCCTCCGCTTCGCCCCCCCCCGCTCTTTTTGTAGAGGCTTTAGGCTATTCGATATACAGGATCATGTCATCTGCAAACAGGGACAGTTTGACATCATCTTTTCTAATCTGGATGCCCTTTATTTATTTATTAAATAAATAAATCCTACATATTAATATCCAGTTATCCCAGCACCATTTGCTGAAGAGGCAGTCTCTTCCCCAGTGCTTGGTGCCTTTGTCAAAGATCAGATGGCTGTAGATGTGTGGGTTGATTTCTGGATTCTCTATTCTATTCCATTGATCAGTGTGTCTGTTTTTATGCCAGTACCATGCTGTTTTGGTTATTATAGCTTTGTAGTATAGTTTAAAGTCAGATAGTGTTATGCCTCCAGCTTGATTTTTTTTGCTCAGCATTGTTTTGGTTATGTGTGGTATTTTGTTATTCCATATAAATGTCTGGACAGTTTTTTCCATTTCTCAGAAAAATGTCATCAGAATTTTGATGGGGATTGCATTGAATTTGTATATCATTTTGGGTAGTATGGACATTTTCAC
>NW_007804020.1:0-1112 GCF_000696425.1 Galeopterus variegatus | reverse complement strand
AGGTTACTGGTTATTTCAGTATTAAGTTGTTTGATTTCCTTGTATATTCTGGACATTAATCCTTTGTCAGATGCATAGTTTGTAAATATATTTTTCCCATTCTGCAGGCTGTCTTTTCATTCTGTTGATTGTTTCCTCTGTTGTGCTGAAGCTTTTTAGTTTGATATAATCCCATTTTTTTGTTGTTGTTGCTTGTGCTTTCAAGGTCTTATTCATAAAGTCTTTGCCCACATTTTTTTCTTTTAATGCCTGTTCTTTTGGGGTTTTTGCCCAGTCCTAATTCCTTAAATGCTTCGCCTATGTTTTCTTTTAGGAGTTTTATGGTTCACGTCTTATATTTAAGTCTTTAATCTGTTTTCAGTTGATTTTGGTATTATGGTGAGAAGTATCGGTCTAGTTTTATTCTTCTACACATGGGTGTCCAGTTTTCCCAGCACCATTTATTGAAGAGACAGCCTTTTCCCCAATGTATGATCTTTGTACCTTTGTTGAAGATCAGTAAACATGTGGATTGATTTCTGAGTTCCCTATTCTGTTGCACTAGTCTGTCTTTGTCTTCGAGTTTTGCTAATTTGACTATATGCATCGTAGAGGAAACATTTTTAGATTGAATCTCTTTTGGGTTTTTTGTGCCTCTTCGATCTGAAAGTTCATGTCTCTGTCAATACCTGGGAAGTGCTCTGCTCATTGAATAGGTTTTTAATGCCTTTGCTTTTTTAATTCCCCTTCTGGAACACCCATGAGTAAATGTTTGTATACTTAAAATTGTCTGATAGCTGTCATTTTTTAAAATTCTTTTTTCTTTTATTTTGTCTGCCTACATTATTATGAAAAGTCTGTCTTCAAGATCAAAAATTGTTTCTTCTGCTTGCTCCAGCCTGCTGCTTAAGCTCTCAACTGTGTACTTTTTAAAAATCAATCCTTCAGTTTCAAAATATCTGCTACATTCTTTTTTACGGTATCTGTTTTTACAGTATCTCTCTCTTTGTAATTTTCTTCCTTCATATCCTGGATAATTTTTCTCAGTTTTTGGTGTAGACTAACTGAGTTGTCTTGTATTTTATTGAGTTTCCTTAAGATTATTGCCCAGATTTTTGGTTTCCAGCTATACA
>NW_007804019.1:0-1112 GCF_000696425.1 Galeopterus variegatus | reverse complement strand
CACATGATGGTTAGTCAGCAAGTGTATACTTTTTCATAAGTTAAACTTTCTATTTTATTTCTATAATAGTCACTTCATTATAAAAGGTATTACAATTCAAGACATTAGTATTTAATCCCATCTTCCATCAAGTGAAGAAATAATTTATCCCATTTTATAGACCTATTATTTTGCTTTCCATCTCTTATCATCACTTTGGTACCCACTGTCACCTCATTGGCATCAATTACACAGGTGTCTAATAGGTCTATGGTAAACTGCTCCACATATATTCTTTCTATTCTATTCTTCTCACGCCTTTTCATTGTTATGTTGCCATTACTAGTTAGGATTGTTTGTTTTTTGTTTGTTTTACGAATAATACCAAACAGATAAAACTTTTTTTTTTTTTTTTTGTCTTTTTCGTGTCTGGTAAGGGGACCGCAACCCTTGGTGTGGTGTCGCCCACACTGCGCTCAGCCAGTGAGCGCACCAGCCATTCCTATACAGGATCCGAACCCGTGGCGGGAGCATCGCTGCGCTCCCAGCGCTGCACTCTCCCAAGTGCGCCACGGGCTCGGCCCCAGATAAAACTTTTTATGATCAAATTAATATAGCTGTGTTTACTTTGCACATTATGAATTAGTATACAGACTTTTATAAGATATCAGTGTACTGCATCGTCTTCTGTAATGTTTTTCTTTGTGAATGATTGGGTCAAAGAAGAAATCAAGAGGGAAATCAGAAAATATCTTGAGACTAATGAAAATGAAAACAGAACATACCAAAAGCCGCATAAAGAGAAAACTGTATAGCAATAAATTCCTATATTAAAAAAGAAAGATCTCAAATAAACAACCTAACTTCACTCATTAAGTAGGAAAAGAACAAATTAATCCCAAACTTAGCAGAAGGAAAGAAAGAACAAGTTAGAGAAGAAATAGAGATTTAAAAAAAAAAAGTAGAAAAAATCAGCAAAACTAAGAATTGGGTTTTGGAATAGATAAACAAAATTGGGCAATCCTATTAGAAAATTAGATAAAAAAAGAGAGAAGACTCAAATAAATAAAATCAGAAATAAAAGAGGAAATATTGCAACCAATGCCACAGAAATAAAAAGGATCAAAAGAGAC
>NW_007804018.1:0-1112 GCF_000696425.1 Galeopterus variegatus | reverse complement strand
CATCACATATTGTACACAAGTATTGATAGTCAACTTTGTACCCCACAAATATGTATAATCAGTTATGTTTCAATAAAAAAGAAAGAAAAAATGCAGAAGAGCTCATAACGAGAAACCTGCAATGGAAAAGTAAATGACCAGTTGGGCTTGAATTTTTTGGCAGCATCTCATGACGATAAGAATATGAAACATGGTAAATTCAGCTCATGTCAACGCTTGGAATATAGCTTCAATATAAAGTTACTCTTTTGTTAACTTTGGTCCGTCTTTTAGTCTTACTTCCAAATAGGACTGCAGTGAACATTTGTCAAGATGTTACAAAAAGTCCCTTCCAGGATGCCTTAGAAAGACGGGACGTGGGGTCTTAGCAGCCGAGGAGAACTCAGGTCCTTTCTGATGCGTATGGGGGCCATCTGCAGAAGTCAGGCCATCAATTGTGCTTGAAATTTGCCTTTTTGTAATACTGGACAGAGAAAAAAAAACAGAGGATAGAAATTCAGAAATATGGAAGGACCAGCTAAACCAACTGTACAAAGTATACAAATATTTTGCAGTTTGCTTGTGACCTTGAAGCAGTAGTTTTGCTACTAACATTCAGTGCTGTGGCTTGCATGATGATATCATGTATAGTATGGAAAGCTGCAAACCTCAACTTTCCTGAAGCCAGCCTGATGGCTCCAGGTGAGAACACTATCCTGGGTCATCATTGCATTTAACTGTCTTCCATTGGGAGAACTGGGGGAGAAAGGAAAAGAGAAAAGGGAATGAGATGAAATGTGTACATTCCACCCTTTGTCCTCTCATCACACACAGTGCCTCTACTATACTACATGTTTATGCATAACACAGATCTTTTCATTCCTTATATGTCTTCAGTTGAGAGCATAGCAGTAGTTGGAGATGTTCCATTTGTTGGAACTTTGGGAACTTCTAACATTTACTTTGGCACTGCTATTTCACATAGTGGACAGTAAATTGTAAAAATCTTATTTATTTACTTATTTAGATTATTGATTGGATGCTTGCTTGCTTGCTTGCTTAATAGCTTGTAATCCATTACAGGCTGAACACAGTTAGAAATTCAAAAGAATGTACAGATAAATTTGTGAATC
>NW_007804017.1:0-1112 GCF_000696425.1 Galeopterus variegatus | reverse complement strand
CCCGCTCACTGGCTGAGCGAGGCACGGGAGCAACACCGAGGGTTGTGATCCCGTTGCTGGTGTCCGGTCCGGTACGGGGGCAACACTGAGGGTTGCGATCCGTTGCCGGACACGGAAAGAAAGACAAAAAAAGACAAAAAAAAAAAAAGAAGATAATTGGAATGACTAACAAGAAATGATCTTTTATAGTATGCAAATATAATGAAGATCTTTATTTGATGAGACTATCATAGACCTCAAAAATGGCCTCATTAATTTTGGCTTTGTCTAGAGCTACGTTAGATTTTAACTGTTGTTTATCACCTTTAGCCTTTGTCTTTGTTCCTAGACTCAATCCCAATACACACTAACACACAAAAGTGCATACACGTAATTGATATAGGAAGTCTGAAAACCTTGATTAATGTGCCCTTAACAGTAAAGAAATTTATCTCACATAACACCATGTCCAGATAATTAGACCCAGAATTGGTTAATCCAGTGACTCAACATCATCAATGATCCAGATTATTTCCACTCTTCAACTCTGGATCACTAGCATAAAAATTAGGACTTCAGGCTAACAGTCCTCGTGACCAGAGATGGGTATTACACTCCCAAACATCATATCAAGATATTGAAAGGAAAGGGGAAAGGACAAAATCCCTTTCTGGGGTTCCTTTCTAAAGGGAGGGGAAACCTCTCAAGTGCTCTAGAAGGAGAAACAATCTTTATCTTCCAAGAAATTTCACTGTACAAAAATCCCTGAAAAAATAGTCCAAAACATACAGAAGTTAACGCCTTGTTCACAAGGCATGCAGAAATGTGAGAGACCTTTGGGGAACGGTCATCCAACATTTATCTATTTGACATTTGCTGACAAGCATTCAAAAATATCTGCTTGAGAAATCTACTGCAGGAACCAAGAAACATAGAAAGTAAAAATAATAACAATAATAATAAGTTGAGATCTATATAGAAAAACATAGCTTCAGTTTAAATTCCAATGGTATTGAGCCAAAATTTTAGCAGATTTACAGTAATATTTATTTAGTTATAAATGTAAGGTTCCCTGCTTTTCTAGTAAAGTTCTTATCTTCATAAGGGGTCTTCTGAGTAAGCCAAGATATGCT
>NW_007804016.1:6068-7180 GCF_000696425.1 Galeopterus variegatus | reverse complement strand
CTATATGTATTTTGCCACAGTAAAAAAAATATTTGGGGGAAAAAAAAAAACCAAAACTTCCTCCAGTCCTACTAGGTAAAGATTCCCTGGAAAGAGAAGGAAAAGTTGAATGGGACGCAAAGAGTGTAAAGGATATTGGGTGACTGAAAAGGGACCTTAACCCTCTACCCCACCCCAGCCCTTTCCTTGAAGGGAAGACAGAAATTCCAGGTGCGTTGTGAAGAAGCATCCAAGGGTAGGGACATCTGGTCCTCTAGGTCAAAAAGGGACCCCAGAAGCGGCTCCAAGGTCCAAGGAGGTCGAGGGTTCTGAAATGGCCTCTTGGAAATCCATCTACTCCAGAGATCTAACTGTGATTAGAATCTCGGGCCGGCCCGTGGCTCACTTGGGAGAGTGCGGTGCTGATAACACCAAGGCCACAGATTCGGATCCCATATAGGGATGGCCGGTTGGCTCACTAGCTGAGCGTGGTGCTGACAACACCAAGTCAAGGGTTAAGATCCCCTTACCGGTCATCTTTAAAATAAAAAATAAAAAATAAAAAAAAAGAATCTAACTCAGATTTGGGGCTGGCCCATGGCTTGCTTGGGAGAGCATGGTGCTGACAGGCACCAAGTCAAGGGTTAAGATCCCCTTACCGGTCATCTTTAAAAAGAAAAAAAAAAAAGAATCTAACTCAGATTAGAAGGGGGCGGGGATTGTCCAGCAATGAGGTAGCTGAGTTTGTTGGGGGGTTTCCATCCACAGGGCCTGAATTCAGGATTACGCCTAGCCTCCCCTCTGACATTTTCTGATCCTTTTTTTAGATTGGTCTGTTTGAATAGGTAATACTTTTCATGACTCATAACAGAAAAGCAGAAAATTGTCCCCCACCCCATACCCTTCCCAACAAAGACCTATTTTACTAGTTCCTTGCATGCCTTTCTAGAGACTTTTTATACATGTATGATCAAATACCTATATATCCCAACTTATCCATTTTTTTGACAAATGTTGCATACTTCGCATCTTGGTTTGGGGGGGGGATGTTTTTGTTTTTTCTCCACTTAATGCAGATTCGGGTTATTCCAAATTATCACAAAACGAGTCTTCCTGTATGTGTTCTCTTTCTT
>NW_007804016.1:0-348 GCF_000696425.1 Galeopterus variegatus | reverse complement strand
GTTATCTTTCCATTTATTTGTGCCTTCTTCAATTTCTTTCACCAGTGTTTTATAGTTTTCATTGTAGAAGTCTTTCACCTCCTTGGTTAAATATATTCCTAGGTATTTTTTAAAATTTTTTTATTTTTCAAAAGATGACTGGTAAGGGGATCTTAACCCTTGACTTAGTGTTGTCAGCACCACACTCTCCCAAGCGAGCCACAGGCCAGCCCTGGTATTTCATTTTATTGGTAGCTATTGTGAATGAGATTACACTCTTGATTTCTTCTTCAGATATTTTGCTATTGCTTCTTCAGATATATTGCATATAGGAACACTATTGATTTTTGTGCATTGATTGTATCCTAC
>NW_007804015.1:0-1112 GCF_000696425.1 Galeopterus variegatus | reverse complement strand
CTATTACCTAGTTCATAGACCTGCATGTGGAGAGTTTGTGACCCAGTCTGTGCAACAGACTCGAGGGGTCTATGAGCCCTAGCCCTAACTTTACAAAGTGGTACCTAGGATCCCAATCCAGCAGAGTGATTCCAGAGTCAACTCCCTTAGCCACTCTAACACAGATCTAAGTAAATTTATATTAAAAATTATTTGAGTGAACATCAAATTCATTTAAGACTCAATTTTAAAAAAGACTGGGGGAGAGAATGGTATTCTAAAAGAAGAAAAAGATGTGTAATTCTGTATCAGTTATCTATCATTGTGTGACAAATCAACCCAAAATTTAGTGGCTTATCTTTCATGGTTTCTGTGGGTCAGGAATTCAGAAAGGGCTTGGCTGGGTGATTCGGGATGTCATCTCTCATGTGGTCATGGTCAGATAGTGGCTGGAGCTGGGTCAGCTGGGGCTGGCCAGACATCACTGTTTTTCATGTAGTCCCAAGGTCTCTACATACAGTCTGTCTGCATGGGATACTTTGGACTTTCTCTTAGCATAGTGGTCTCAGAGCAGATAGATAGTTGACATGGTCACTCAGACCTCCAAACGCAGGTGTCCCAAGAGAACTGGGGAGAAGCTATGTCACCTTTTATGACCTAGTCTTCTAAGTCACACAATGTCCTTTTCATCAGAGTTACAAGTCTACCCAAATTTCAGGATTGGAAACGTAGATCCCACCTGCCTGTGGGAGGGTTGTCAAAGTCACATTGCAAAAAGAGCATGTGGGATGTGGGATATCGTGGCCACGTTTGGAAAATACAATCTGCCACATTTTCTGTACTTCTGTTATTGATGGATTCTTAAGATCTTTAAAGCAGAATTAACACCTAATGAGTAGCCTTTGCAGTTGCATAGGGACACCCATAGATATTGCTTGCTTTCGGTTTTCAGATGACCTCTTTAAAACATGGTTTCAGAGGTGAGTAGTAATCCCTTCCCCACCATAGTTGTGTTATGCAAACTGTACTTCTACATACCACTTTTTTAACTGCAGGAATTTTGTCTCTCATTTTCGTGAATTAGGAAGGGATAGCAATGGGAGGTTGGGAATAGAACAGGATGAGAAAGTGAA
>NW_007804014.1:0-1112 GCF_000696425.1 Galeopterus variegatus | reverse complement strand
GAGCGCCGCCGCGCTTCCCAAGCGGCGCACTATCCAGTGCGCCACCGGGCTGGCCCAGGGCAAATTATTTCTTAAAGAGAGATCCAAACAGGTGTATCTTCTTGGCTGCACAAGAACATATACCATCTGGAAATATGTCTGACACTTGAGTTATTTCTAATCTTTTGCCATTTCAAACAATGCTAAATAAATAATCTCTCACATAAACCATTTTTATGAGTGCAGGTATATCTGTTGGATAATTTCTCACAAGCAAATAAAAGGTTTAATATAGGTGTGATTTTATAAATATTGCCAAATTGTTCTCTATAGAGGTTGTAATCCCATCAGCAATTTCCATGCCTGTTTTCTCAGTTGCCAACAAGAGTGTTTAGAGAAGCATCTTTAGGATTTTAGCAATCTGAAAGATGAGAATTGTTACACAAGAAGTTTTAATTTTTATTTCTGTTATTATTAATAATCTTGAGCTTTCTTCCTATGGATCTTACTGTATAAAAGAGGTGCCATCTTTAGGAGCTGGTAAAATCAACTCTGGGGCAAACACTCATTGGAATTTGGTGTAGCTGTAGAAAAGGCCAGGAAATTATCTACATATATGGAAGCATCTCTTTTATATAGGAAGATAAATTTTAATTTACTTTTTTGATGAACGGTCTATTCATTTTCTGAACAAGTTTTTCTTTGGAGATGTTAAGGGGTTTGTTCCTTAAATTAATGTTTAAGATATTATATATTATATATTGGGAATAATATATCTTTTTCTACAAAATGAGTTGCAAGTTTTTTTTTCAACCTATCATTTGTCTTTTAATTTTGTTCATGGGCAATTTTTTTTTTTTTTTTTTTTTTTTGCCATGCAGAATATTTCTACTTTCCCCTAGTCAAATTTGTTAATCTTTTATGGATCCTGGATTTTATATTAGTTTAATTGGCCTTTCCTCTCCTGAAGTTACAGAAGAATTTTCCCAGATTTTCTTCCCATTTTTATCATTTCCTTCTTTCTTTATTTTCTCTTTATTTATTTATTTATTTTATTTATTTTATTTTTTTGGTCTTTTTTTTTCGTGTCCGGCAACGGATCGCAACCCTCAGTGTCGCGCCCGTACCGGACC
>NW_007804013.1:0-1112 GCF_000696425.1 Galeopterus variegatus | reverse complement strand
CTTGGCTAAAACCAAAAAAGTATTTTGAAAGAAGTATAAGAACAGGGGAAGGTAAAGCATTTTAAGAACTCATCTAGAAGAGAACTGCTGTGATTTGAATGTGCCCCCCAAAAATCATGTGTTGGAAACTTAATCCTCAGTGCAACAGTGTTGGGAGGTGAAGCCTAACTAAAGGTTTTCAGGTCCTGAGGGCTCCATGCTCATGAATGGATTAATACTGATTATAAAAGGATTTGAGGCTGCAAGTTCAATCTCTCTCACATGTGTTTTTGGACTTCCCAGCATCCAGAACCATGAGCCAACTAAATCTCTGTTCATTATAAATTACCCAGTCTCTGGCATTTTGTTATAGCAGTAGAAAATGGACTAAGACAAGAATTCAATTGGAGATCACTATCTAAAACTCTGGGATGAGGTCTGAATTACAGGAGAGCTGGGAGTAGATCATAGCCAGTGTCAAAAGCCCCGTTTTCATGGACATCAAAAGGTTTCTTCCCATACTAGAGACCAAATGAATTCAGGATGCATCTCTTATAGGCCAGGACAATACAAAAATAAAATTCAAATGTTCATTAGATTACAGAAGATACTTGTCGATGATATTTACCATTAAATTAACATTTTTCTGTAGCACTACATTAAGATTACTTGTAGGTTTAGAGTACTAGGTTGCTCATAGGATGTATCATTTACGTGAAGTTTCATGCCTAATAGCAATGATAATACCAACACGATCACCCACTATGCATGTTAACAAGGGGCCAGAGAAATTTTAAATAAAAGAATTACAATTACTATCACCACTATTTCTTGCTGTAAGTTTTATACGATAACACAGTGAAAAATCTCTATAAACTGAATGAACAAATGTAGGTGGCTTTTGACACCATCTATTACTATTGCTCTGGTTTGACTTGCTGGTGGGAGGAGAAGATTAATGTATTTGTTCTTGGGAATTTGGTCTTGATCTACCAAGGCAGTGTCTAAGAGCACAGTTACAAAACTCTGTCCAGGAAAAACACCAAGCCCACAAACCTGAGCATTCACATTCCCCTCTGATAAGAATCAGGGAATGGAAAAGCACTTGATTGGGCCGGCCCGGTGGCTCACTT
>NW_007804012.1:0-1112 GCF_000696425.1 Galeopterus variegatus | reverse complement strand
ATGTGGGATCCGAACCCTCGGCGGGAGTGCCGCCGCGCTTCCCAAGCGGCGCACTATCGCATGCGCCACCGGGCTGGCCCTGAAATCTAGATTTCTTATGGCCACGAATTTTTAAGGAAACATTTAAAGAGCACCTACTGGGGCTGGCCCCGTGGCTCACTCGGGAGAGTGCGGCACTGGTAGCGCCAAGGCCGAGGCCGTGGGTTCAGATCCTATATAGGGATGGCCGGTGTGCTCACTGGCTGAGCGTGGTGCAGACACACCATGCCGAGGGAAGAGCACCTACTGCCTTCTAGGCAAGGATTTACAAGTTAGTGATCCAAAGATGAATAATGCACAGCTTCTGCCCCATGGCACCTCCAACATTTCTCTCTAGAAGTTTAGGGATGGCAATTTAGGAGCAAAGAGATTTGTGATGCAGCTGTGTTTGCATTTCAAGTGAAGTTTTTTTTTGTTTTTTTTTTTTACTTAGATTATATGTTACAGATCAATTGAAAAATCAGCAGTTTTCTGAAGTTTACTCATACTTTGCATAAGACAGAACATATCAGTTGTATTCATGTCTAAAGTGAGGGGATGGAGTTACTGATGGAAATTATGAAAAAGCTAAAACTTTTTGTCACATCATATGATACCATCTCTGTTTCTACACTGGAGTCCCTTGGTCTACATAGCAGTAAAGGATGCATAAGCAAATAATTGTAATAAAATGGGATAGATGAATGAACAAAGAGACATTAAGGTACCCAAATGGGGCTAACATTATTTATGTGAGGTCCAGCCTAAGAACACAACCATGAGGTTTTCCTTCAGAGACATTTGGGGGCAGAGTTTGATTCAGAATTTGGCTCCTATCTCTATCTTCAAACTGAATGTTCCTGGGGAACATTCACAACATCAAACCAGGTTGTTCTCTTACTGTGCTACAGTTCTATGGAGGATGAATTCAATTCATGTGAGTGGGTTACAGGGTACAAAATCTCCGGGAGTAAAAGTCAAGAAGCAGGGAAACTACTGGCTTAGCAAAAAAGGACACTGATGTCAGTCTGGGTAGAAAAGATCATGAGCCCCTTGTAGCCTTGTCAGGGATACCCTAGAGGCTGGGGTCAAAT
>NW_007804011.1:0-1112 GCF_000696425.1 Galeopterus variegatus | reverse complement strand
TTAAATATACTACTATTTCCCAAAACACTTTCTTATGTATTTCATGGTATATTCTACTCTCCATAATTAAAAACAGAGACCATGGGCCGGCCCCATGGCGCACTCGGGAGAGTGCAGCACTTGGGAGCGCAGCAGTGCTCCTGCCGCGGGTTCGGATCCTATATAAGGATGGCCAGTGTGCTCACTATCTGAGCGCCGTGCGGGCAACGCCAAGCCAAGGGTTGTGATCCCCTTACCGGTCACAAAAAAAAGACAAAAAAAAATAAAAAAAAAAAACAGAGACCAGTCAATTTGCATCATAACAATTAAACAATAGAAAATTGCTATTTAGACCTTTGCACTCTACAAAGCTCATCACTTTATTTCATTTGGTCCTTGCAATAACCCTATCAAAAAAGAGGATCCTATTTTGCAGGTGAGGAAACAGCCTCAGACATTTCTGGAAGGACTGTTCCAAGATTGCATAGGATGTGTAGATAGGTCACTTCAATACACAATCACCTCACACCTCATGCTCAGAGCTAAGGACACAAAGATAAATGCAACTCTGCCTTCAAGTTCAAAGTCTAGCAGTTGTGGAGCCAGGCATTCAACCCAGTTCTTATGACTGTAAATTCTTTTCCCCACTGTCTCAGATCTAAGGTTGGGTCCAACCTTAGGCAAAATCATCAGGTCTGACAAATTTGCTTCCACTAAGCGGCCTCCTCTCAACCTTTACCCTAACCTCCTTTCCCCTCAAGCACCTAATACCTTCATACTTTCCAAGACTTTCTCTCAAATTTGCCTTTGGAATTCCCCAAATATTATTCCTCACTCCTCTCCTCACCAGAACTTGGCGCTGGGTTTCACTCCTGCTATATTCATTTCACAGTTACCAAATGTATTACTCCATTTTTGTTGCTTATAACAAAATACATGGAACTGGGTAATTTATAAGAAGATGAAATTTATTGCTTACAGTTTCTGAGGCTGGGCAAGGCCAAAGTCCATCTGGTGATGGCGACAGTGACCCAAGGGTCTCACATTGTAAGTTGAACAGAGAGAAAGAGAACACAGAGAGAAAGACAGACTCTCCTCTTCTTTTAAAGCCCTCAGAACCACGCCCCTGACCA
>NW_007804010.1:0-1112 GCF_000696425.1 Galeopterus variegatus | reverse complement strand
AAAAAAAAATCCCCAAAACTATCCAGTTGTTTTTTTCCTTAGTCCAGTATCATTGCTTTATTAATACTATCACTGCCTCCCTGATGAAGAGGTGGGGTGGGGGGTGCTGGTGATTTTGATAAAGCATTGATAGATGATTTAGTCATCTACTCTTCCCATCATTTTCTCCATCCTTCTACTAAATTATATTATTTTCAATCATGTACTAATTTTCTAATTTTAATTATGTATTTGCACCATTCTTTCATATATATTGACAGTGAGCTGTGCTTCCCAACTTCTTGCTTTATAAGATGAATAGCACCCATGCCCTTCTCTCTAGCTCTCCACGTCTCCCAACATCTGTCATTTTTACTTTTGCATCACCAATGTTGATGAAAAAACATTCCATTTTATAACATACGTGTTTTCTGTATTTTGGCTGTAGATTAATTTTAAAATTTGATAGCTAATGTACGTTTTCACATTATTCAGACTATATAAGAATCGTAAATTGAGAAGCCCAAAAAGCATTTGTACACTGATGTACCCAGCTCCCATTTCTTCACTATTTTCTTTTGTATCCTCTCATCATTAGAAAAAAAAAGTTTGTGATAGATATTCTTTCCTGACTCCCTTTCTCAGAGACAACTACCCTCAGTCACTAGCGTGTTTTCCTGCTTTAACAATCTAGACTGCTCTTGGCTTGAAGCTGTAATCCTGGGACTTCCCTCTAGGTTAAGAATCTTTTCTCTCATATTTTGAAGGCATTTCTGTATCACTTTCTAGCATCTAGTATTGATAAGACTTCTTGTGGTCATTTTTCTTCATTTTTAGGTAAATTTTAATCCCCCTGAAACTTTTTGAATTTTAGTTTTATCTTTGGCACTACAAAATTTCACAAGAAAGGGTCTAGATGTGAGTATTCTCCATTCATTATGCTGAGCACTCAGCCCACTGTTTCAGTCCTGAGATTCATGTCCTTAAGTTCTGAGAAATTCTTCCTCATTTTTCCTTTGAGGATATTCTTATCTCTGTCCACTCTGGTCTGATCATTTGAGCTCCAGTATGTTAGACGTTGGACCTCTTGGATGATATGCTAATGTATACTCTCTATATCTTTTATGTTTTTT
>NW_007804009.1:0-1112 GCF_000696425.1 Galeopterus variegatus | reverse complement strand
TCACTGGCTCAGATCAAGATGTCTGCAGGGCTTTGTACCTATCTGGAGTTTCTAGGGGAAAGTCTCTCCCTTGTCTTTTCTAGCTTCTACAGGCTGCCCACATTCCTTGGTTCATGTCCCACTTCCTTTATCTTTAAAACCAGCAAAGGCAGGCTGAGTCCTTCTCACATCTCAGCTCTCTGCCCTCTTCTGTCTCCACTTCCACTTTTGAGAACCCATGTGATTACACTGGGCCCACTGGAATAATCTGGGATAAGCTCCCTTGATTTAACTGGCACCCTAATCCCCCTTTGCCATGTGTTGCAACATACTCACAGATTCCAGGACACCTTTGAGAGGCCATTATTTTGTCTTCCATGATTTTCTCTATCTTTATGTTTATTCTTCTTAACACATTTTTTATATTATAGGTATTATATACTGTATTCTTACAATAAAGTAAGCTAGAGAACAGAAAATGTCATTAAGAAAATCAGGAAATTAAATGTCATTAGGAAAATTAGGAAGAGAAAATATGTTTATAGTATTGTATGTATGAAAAAAATCTGCATATAAGTAGAACCCATGTTGTTCAAGGGTTGACTGTAAATATTAATGCATCAAGTTAGAAATACTAGCCAATGAAAACCAAATGCAAAAAGAATCTGTCAAATATTAAGTAGTAAAGTAAACCACCAATAATTATAAGACAGGCACGTATGGGTACACAGGGAAGAAAGCTGCTCGTCTGGAACAAGTGACACCATTCCAGAGCTTGAAAACAACTGTGCTTGAGTTTTTCAACATCCTGCTCTTGAAGACCCCAAGGTGAATACAATCTCTCTCTGGGGCTCTTCAGCTGCTGGCTGACTGTCCCCCCCTGACTGTGCCCAGAACGAGGACTCAACGCCCCTCATTACCCTCAGCTCCTGCTCCTCCTGACCGACTCGGACCACCCATGTGCTGGTGGGAATGCTCTGGAACAAACCAACAACACAGCTGCTGCCTTCTCAATGCCCTCCCAGGAAACTCGGGTGCAGAATAGTAGCTGAAAGTCACTGGTGTCCACCCAGGCCTCTGCCTCTCTGGCCAAGACTCTGCGCTCTGGCTGGTGGGGGGGGGGGGGGGGGGGG
>NW_007804008.1:0-1113 GCF_000696425.1 Galeopterus variegatus | reverse complement strand
TAGATGAGCAGTGTATCCATTAGGAAATGAATACAGAGTTTCTTTTGGGGGGTGGTTGATGGCAATGTTCTAAAATGAAAATGAAAATGGGAGTGATAGTTGCACAACTCTGAATATACTAAACACCACCAAATTGCACACTTCAAAAGGGTGAATTTTATGGTATGTTAATTATATTTCAATAAAACTGTCATTTAAAAAATAAACCATATGTTTTGATTCCTCTCTCTTCTACAATAGCTTCTTGTTTTTATCCCAGTTTTTTTATTTTGTTCTAAAGACAATTGCTAGAATAATCTTCCTAATACTGCCATCAGGCAACTGCTGTGGTCAAGAACACACCACTCCTTATCTCACACCATATAAAAAAATTAACTCAAAATGGACCAAAGGCCTCATTGGAGAGCTAAAACTATAACACTCTTACCAGAAAATATAGGGCTAACCTTTGACTTGGCAAAGGATTCTTGGATATAACACCAAAAGCATAATTAACAAAAGAAAAAAATAGATCATTGGACTTCACCAAAATTAAAAACTTTTCTATATCAAAAGGCACAAACAAAAAAAAGTGAAAGAAAATCCACAGAATGGGAGAAAATATTTGCAAATCACATAATTGATAAGTGTCTAGTACCCAGAATATATAAAGAGCTCTAACAATTCAACAACAAAAAGAAACCACAATTTTAAAATGGGCGAAAAACTTGAATAGACATTTCTCAAAAGATGGCAACATCATTGGTCATCAGGGAAATGCAAATCAAAACCACAATGAGATACCACTTCATACTTGCCAGAATGGCTGTAATTTTTTTTTTAAATGAAAAATAATTAGTGTGGCTGGGGATATGGAGAAATTGAACCCTCATACATGGCTGGTGGGAATGAAAAATGGTGCAGCTGCTGTGGAAAACAGCTTGAGTTCCTCAAAAAGTTAAATATAGAACATATGACCAAGCAATTCCACTAGTAGGTATATACCCAAGAGAACTGAAAATAGGTGTTCAAACAGAACTTGTACATGAATGTTCATAGTATCATTATTCATAATAGCCAAAAGGTGGAAACAACTCAAATGTCCACCAACTACTGAATGATAAACAAAATGTA
>NW_007804007.1:0-1113 GCF_000696425.1 Galeopterus variegatus | reverse complement strand
TGGAAAGGGATCATGCAAACCTGTTTTCCTGTTTCGCAGATAAGGAAACTTGAGCAAGCCATAGACGTGTTTGTGGCGAGGATGGTCATTTATCCTTGATTTTCAACTTTCATATTCATTTTACTTCCTATTGTGTCATTTCACTTTGTGAGAGGCTTCATATTAAAGAAATTTGTTTCAAATATCATTATTATATAAGCCCAAATATTAGCTTATTATATTAAATCAGTATAAACTCAAATCTACTATACATCACATACTTTGTTATTTTCATGCAAGCATAAAAGGGAAATAGATCTTTCCTTCAAGCCAATAGAAGACTAAACAAATAATGACAGCACAGAGTCATAATTCCAAAGAAAAAATCCACAAGGATACAGAAGCATCACAGTGAAGAAGATCTTTGGGGCAGTGAACTGACTTAGCAAAGCCACTATGGGGAAAAAATACCTTAGTGATTACGAACATCAGTTTTAAAGTTAAACCATACAACTTCAGATCTTGGCTTTGGTGCGTTTTTATTTTTTATAACAGAGCCACAGTGTCTACATCAGTAAAAATACACTGGGTTGTTGTAAGGAAAAAATTAGGAGATGTGTATAAATAATTTAGCACAGAGTCTATGGTACCTAGTAAATGCTCAATAAACATTAGCTACTATTTTTTAGCTAGCTTTTGAACTATTACCTTGACATATTACATTGTTGTGTTTATTATGTTTCTCTAGATTTGTGATGGCTTTGGTGTTTTTTAGCTATTGTCTATCACCCATATTCTTTTTTCAAAAGGTTGAATATTTCATATTTCAACCTTTTCATATTTCAAAAGATTGAATATTATTTATCCAAAAAAATGCTTATAACTGTAGCAAAAAGATGAATCACAGAAAGAAGAACAAATCTTAGTGGGTTAATATACTTACGTACTAGTACTTCTGTTTGCAAAAGTTCTATACGAAGCCATAGAATACTAATGATTTTTATCACTTTTCCTTGAAGCTTCCATCCTCTGTCAGATATTGACTAACATTAATGGTTAATATTTGTGTCATAGAACAGTAGGATTTGATTTCAAGTCCTTTATTAAAAAGAAGTTCCACCATTGCTCCACTCT
>NW_007804006.1:0-1113 GCF_000696425.1 Galeopterus variegatus | reverse complement strand
GAAGAAAGTAGAAACAAAGAACAGAAAGTGCCTCGGTTGTTTCAAAGTTACTTTCCTTGTAAGATGTGGACAGAGAGAAAAATAGGAAAATAACTGACTGGTTAACATCAGGTTACTTTAGGCTCTTTTGTGTGAGAATTAAAGCAGAGGACACTTCCTTATCCCACCTATTGAAGATTTAAACTGGCCTGTTTGAGGAATTGGCTGTTACCTTGCTCCTTGCTTCTGGAAGGTCAAACCACAGCCTAGGTGACATGAAACTTATCAGGGGTGACTCCATTTTGATTTTTAGGCTGCTCTTTGGAGCCTAGTGCAGGAACTTAGTCCCCAACAGTGGCCTCTAATAATCTTATTTAACACCTTATACAGTTATGCAATCCCTAATACTTTTAAAATGTGATAAAAATTGGGTCATGACTTTCATCTTGTCTGGGCTTTCGTATTTGTCCATGGAAAGAGCTGCTTCTCTTCTTTGCACCTTATCCTTTCAGAAGGAAAAACTAAATGACGATGGGCAGTAATTCTCTTCCAAGATTGTGGTAGATCCCATACAACGGCCTCAGTTCTTCACCCGTCCCTGCAGCTACAGCCTTCACCCTGTAACTCTGCAGTCACCTCCTATTGTGGATGAGCATACTGACCGACCTGCTTTATAATGCAAGTGCAAGGTGCAGGGTCCTTTTCAGCTGAGACTGCTGCTCTCCCTTGCTGCTCTACAAGCATGTGTCAGGAGTACGTGCTTGGGGTAAGAGGATGAGGGACATGGGGAGCAAAGCTGGGACCATACTAGTTCAACCCACAGCCAGTTGACCCCCAGCTACTGAGCAAACTCAGCCAAGGTCATTAAAGCCACCCAGCCAACCTCAAGCTGATGACAGACACATGAACACTAAAAGCATAGGGTTATATGCTGATGATGTTTTGTTATCATTGTGCACTATTTTGGCAATAGATAACTGATTCTGGGATAACTTTTGAAAACAAGCACTGAAAGTTTAGTATACACTTATGAGTGTAGCCACTATTTAGTTTAAATTAATAACAATAATGGAGAGAAAAGAGAGATTGGCATATTGGCACAACTTTTTAGAAAATAATTTATTTATATGTATG
>NW_007804005.1:0-1113 GCF_000696425.1 Galeopterus variegatus | reverse complement strand
AAAACCATTCCAGCAGATGTGAGGTGATATCTCGTTGTGGTTTTTATTTGTATCTCCCTTCTAATTAGTGAGACTGACACTTCATGTACCTCCTGTTCATGTATATGTCTTCTTTTAAGAAATGTTTGTAATGGTCTTTTGCCTATTTTTTGTTGGATTATTTGTTTGGTTGCTACTGTGTTGTTTGAGTTACTTATATATTTTGGATATTAACCCCTTATCAGACATATAGTTTACAAATATGTTCTCCCATTCTGTGGGTAATCTATTCATCCTGTTGATTATTTTCTTGGCTGTGAAGAAGCTTTTTAGTATGATGCAATTTTATTTGTCTATTTTTGCCTTTGTTTCCTGTGTTTTCAGGCTTATATACAGAAATCATTTCCCAGATAAATGTTGTGAAGTTATTCTTCAGTTTTCTTCTAGTTGTTTTACAGTTTTAGGTTTTAAAGTTAGGTCTTTAACCATTTTGATTTGATTTTTGTATATGTTGTAAAATAAGGATCTAACTTTTATTCGTATGCATATGAATATCCGGATGTCCCAACATCATTTATTGAAGAGACTGTCTTTTCCCCCTGTGTGTTCTTTGATCAGTTGACCACAAATGTGTGGGTTTATATCTGTGTTTTCTATGCTGTTTCATTGGTCGATATGTCTATTTTTTCCAGTACCATGTTGTTTTAATTAAAATCCCTTTATAACAAGTTTTGAAATCAGGAAGTGTGATGCCTCCAGCTTTGTTATTTTGTTCAAGATTGTTTTGGACATTCATGTTCTTTTGTGGTTCAATAGAAATTTAAAAATTGGGGTTTTTTTCCATGTATGTGAAAATGACATTGTCATTTCCGTAGAGATCACATTGAATCTGTAGATCACTTTGAGTAGTTTGAACATTTTCACAATATTAATTCTTACAATCCATGAACACTGGATATCATTATATATATTTGTGTTTTCTTCAATGTCTTTCATCTTTGTTTTAAAGTTTTTAAATTTTATCTCCAGGTCTTTTACCTTCTTGGTTAAATTTACACCTAAGTATTTAATTTTAATTTTTCTGTTGCTATTGTAAATAGGGTTTTTTTCTTAATTTCCTTTTCAGATAGATCA
>NW_007804004.1:0-1113 GCF_000696425.1 Galeopterus variegatus | reverse complement strand
AGTGCCAAAGACAGGCTAAGTTCCTGATGAGGCACAAAAGACCCCTACTGGGGAAAAGTTCAGATGGGCTGTGTGGCAAGGGTGAATCTACAAGTCCTTTGACTTCTCTGTGCTGCCAATTGTTGAGGCTTAATCACTGCATGATTTATGTTGAAAGATGTTAGCCCTGAGTAGAAAGGTAGTCAGTCAAGGTTGGGAATTATTGTGACAGTAAAAGAAGAAAGTTGATTTGAAACAACACAATAAATGGTCTAAACAGTAGGCCTGGCCAATCAGAGTCACTGATGCAGGGATATCAAGTCAAAGGCAGGCCAATTCTGTAAATGAGGGAATTAGCACAACCCAGACTGTGTTGCACACTGTGACATTTGCATTTGAGCAGCATTTAAAAGTTCCCAGAGATGATAATGATACATTAGTAGAAATGCTTTTGAAAAGCCATAAAGTCTGAATTGCCTTAATCAGGGCTAGAGATGAGATCACAAAAATGGTCAGAATGGCTGAATTGTTAGGGAGTATAAAAGGATAATTCATTCCTAGGAATGTCTATTGGTATTTGAAATTTGATTTATTAATAGTGACTCCTTATATTTGGATAGCAACTCTATCTGAAAAGCTCAGGGTCATGGTAATGCCAGTTCATGCTCCCATTCTATGCAAGAAAACAGATAAGTTCATTTCTTAGGTGAGACAGTAAGAATGCAGAGAGATTATGTAATTTAGAGTCAGATAATATACACATATGCCATGTTGCTAACAAGAGAACCCATTGGGCCCTTGTTTTTTTCAAACAGACAATTCAGTATTTAGCAGGTATTTTGACAACCACCCTTAACACTAGAGCTAAACTGGTCTACAATTTTTGTTTTTCCCACAAATATTTTTTTCAGTAGAGATTTGCTTAAAATATGCAATAAAGATGTGCATATTTCCTACAATAAGACACAGCCCACATGAGGAAGGAAGTCTTTCTAGGTGGTTGGGAGGTAGATGCTCTCTATACGAGTGCAAACTAAGGTAGCTTTAAAATATGAGTAAAAAGAGTGCGGCGCTGGAAGCGCCAAGGCCGCGGGTTTGGGTCCTATATAGGGATGGCCGGTGCGCTCACTGGCT
>NW_007804003.1:0-1113 GCF_000696425.1 Galeopterus variegatus | reverse complement strand
CTAAAAACAAGGTGCTCTCTGAAAAACTACCATACAAGTTTTGTTAATCTTTGATTCCATTGAGAGGAGAGTCTCCATTTAGTGCCAGCGTATAGTTAGCCCTCTCTTGCACTTTCAAGTGTCTTTTTTTTGACTAAGAGAGCATGGAACTCATGCCCAAAGCCCTCCACAGACAATGGTAGCCACACAGAAGGTGATGGCATCATTTCATGTTTGTTGCACTGGTTTTACAGTAGTCATCTTTTTCTGTCAAGTGGTACTGGATTTCCATTTTTTAGTATTTGATGTCTTAAAAACTAAGTCAATTTAAAGATCACACTAAGTAAATAATGTAGTACCAGTGGTTCAGCCATATGGCAGAAGTCATGAATTTAGTGGGCACTGGGTTATACAAATGGATCAATGCTCACCTTGTTTTAATAAAGAAGTACATTTTTAAACAAGAAAGATTCGGGTCTTGCCCCCTATTCTTTAAATCATGCCTGTGGTGAGTGTAAGTGGCTGGCCCAGTCCATTTAACCATGAAACAGCCACCATGGTCTACATGGTGGCGCCATTGGGCAGGCGGAAGGGGCCTTCAAGGCAGAGAAGATGCCCCCCTGGTTGTGTTAGAATGTGCAGGAGTTTAACCACTGTGTTAGCAACTCTTGTCTGCCCTGTAGCCTCGGGGACTCACATGAGCCTTCTTCTTGTCCTACAGTTTGAAGAGCTCCCTCCACTCACCACGTCCACGCTGGGAGCCCTGATTCCCAAGGTGCGTACGGCGGGTGGGTCCCATTGTCTTCAGCCTCACTCTCCGGCTAGCTGTCCTAGGAACCGGATTGGAAGGGAAGATGCTCAGCACTAGGATGGGGTGCTTGCGAGTGCAGTGACAAGGGCTTGGAGGCCACACTCCTATGACAGGGGCATGGAGGATTGGGGTGGGAAGATCCTGAGTTCCAGCGGTGGACCAGCCTGCACAGATCTAATCTTGGCCTGGCCACTCTCCCGCTGTGTGACTGTGAGAAAGAGTCTTAACATCTCTGAGCCTCAGTTTCCTCATCTGTCAAAAAAGGATGCTAACACCTATTCCACAGGTTCAGGTTAGTCCAGGAGGGTAAAGGAGATAATTCA
>NW_007804002.1:0-1113 GCF_000696425.1 Galeopterus variegatus | reverse complement strand
GATGGCCTCAGCCACTCCCTCATCTGTCCTCCATCTCGCTCTCTTTTGCCCCAGGCCCTTTTCTTCTCACATCTATCTTTTTCTAGAAGCTCTTTGAAGGCCAGAAAGCTCTCTATAAATCATAAAGTAAGGGAAAATACAATTTCATTATCTTACTCATCTTTCTCCCTTTTTCCTCTTTTTCTCACTAACGCTTCAACACCTCACATGGAGAAAGAGTGGCAGGGTTCACACATAAATCTCAAAGCACTAAACTCCCTCACTTGGAGGTAGTTCTCTTTTCAGTGGAGCACGTTGAATCTGTCCATTTCCCTGTACCCTGGAGACCACTAATGCCAGACATTGGGAATCAAGGCAAGGCCCAAATCAGCTGATGGTGTAGATGCCTGGGGCCACTGCCCTGCAGAGACTCAGTAACAACAGATGGAGGTGGGGCCTTCAGTTAAGGGGTGAGATCAAACCCATTTATCAGAGTACAGAGGAGGGGCCATAGCTGAGCTGAATTATGATTTCTCTCGCTATCAACTGGACAGAATTGCCTTATGTTAACCCTCTGACTCCTTAGGCTCTCAAAATGAGGTCTGTAGACCATCTGTACCAGAATCACAGAAGGGTTTGTGGAAAATACAGATTCTTGAACCCCATTCCAGACTTCCTGTTTTAGCAGCTTGTAGAAATCTAGAGTGAGAGCCTTTAGGCCACTAACCTAGTTTTCTTGTGTTTCTATTTAAAAAGCAATGAGATAGACATTCTATACTATCAAAAGACTTTAGCCAAATAGTTCTTTTAGTACCCTTTCATTAAAAAACCCCAAAACTAGTAAGTGTTGTTTTGATACTATCCAGGCTGTTTTAGTTTAGGGAATCACCCCTGCTTTTGACAAGTGCTAAAATCATTTATGAAATCAGAATCTTACGGTTCGGCCCTGGGGTTTGCATGTTCATTAAGCTCCTGAGTGATTCTCACACTTTATAAGGTTGGAAAATTATTTTCTCTAGTTTGCTTTCCCAATCCTTTTGGTTAATATTTTTGGGAATATGAAAAGAAGGAAGGAAGAAAGGAAAGGAAAGGAAAGGAAAGGAAAGGAAAGGAAAGGAAAGGAAAGGAAAGGAA
>NW_007804001.1:0-1113 GCF_000696425.1 Galeopterus variegatus | reverse complement strand
TGAGTGGTCCTGTGCTGACTGGGGGCAGATCAGCTGTCCTTGCTGTGCCCCTGTGTTTTCTCAGTGGGCCCATCTACTCCACTGCCCATGCTCCAAACACTTTCTATGGGATGGGCCATGTGCCAGTCCTTTGTGGTGACTCATGGGCCTCTGAGTGGCTTTTTTCAGTTGTTGTGTCTCCTCGCTCCTGGGTGGGTCCATGGGAACCCTGTTAGTGGTCTTGCTGGCCTGGGGGTCACCAAAGCCCTCTTCTCCCCTGCAGCCTCCAAGCAACTTCACGTGAAGGGCACAGCTGCGGCATTTGCCAGCTATTGCTCTCAGCAGCTCCAGCCTTGAAGCAGCCAGGGCCCAAAATGTTTGGAGCAGTTTTCCTTTTTCTAATCGTGGCTTCTTCAGCCTTCCTGAACTCCATATGTCTCTCCTCCTCTTCCCCTGAGCTCTAGTGGCCCAGCTTGACTATTGTTGCTTTTTAATAGTTGTAAATTGGTTGATTTGTGGGAGAGAGTGACACTGGGGACCATCTATTCTGCCATCTTGACCAGAAGCTGGAACATGACTTTGAAAAACTATGCAAGGTGATAGTTGTGCTCAATGGTTTTAAGAAATAACTATTTTTTCTTTATGACAACACTAATCATTTTTTTTGTTGTTGTTGTTGTTCGAAAGAAGAAAATACAAATAAGTAGGGAGAGTAAGAGTCCGGGCTTTGAATTCAGACAAGCCTAGTTAAATCCCTCCCCTGCCACTTACCAGTGTGACCTTGGGTAAGTATTTTAACCTCTCTAAACCTCAGATTCCTAATTTTCAAAGAGGGAATATAATAGTAGCTCTCTCAGGGGTTTTCTGTGAATATTAAATGAGGTCATGCTTGTAAAGTGCTTAGCGTGCGTTGCAAACACTTAATTAATGTCAGTTATCATTTTTATCACCCGTAATCCCACTATTTAGAGATCATTGCTATTAACATTTTGATGTATGGGGGGGTCCTAGTTATATGAATATTTATTATCTGAGTCACAGCAGTTACAAACTTGTTAGAACACAGCAGCATAAAAGTATTCACCCATTAACTGTCCAATTATAAAATATCTGCTTTTATTTTTATTTTTTTTT
>NW_007804000.1:0-1113 GCF_000696425.1 Galeopterus variegatus | reverse complement strand
TTTGCTCTTCTTTTCCTAGTTTTTTAGAGTGGAATCTTAAATCATTGACTTGGCACTTATATTCTTTCATAATATAAATATTTAATGCTAAAAGTTCTCTCTGAATGTTGCTTTAGCTGCAACCTAAAAACTTTGATATGTTGTATTTGCATTTTCATTCAGTTTAAAACATATTCTAATTTCCCTTGTGATATTTTTTCTTGGTCCATGTGTTATTTAGAAAAGTGTTGTTTAATTTCTATGTATTTGGGAAATTTTCCAGATATCTTTTTGTTACTTATTCTTAGCTTAATTTTGTTATGGTCAAAGAAGTTACTTTGCATGATTTTGATATTTTTAAATTTTCCAGGACTTGCTTTATGACCTAGCATACAGTCTATCTTGGTAAAAGTTCCATGTTTACTGGAAAGCAATGTATATTCTTATGTTATTATGTGGAATGTCAATTAGGTCAAGTTAATTGAAATAATTATCCAAGTGTTTTATACTCACTGATTTTCCTTCTGCATGTCTATCAATTACTGACAGAGGAGTGTTGCAATCTCCTACTATAGTCATGAATTTATTTCATTTTTCAGTTCTATTGTTGGGTATCTGCTTGTTTCTCCTTTTAGTCCTATCAGTTCCGTTTCATGCATTTTCAAGCTCTGTTATCACAGGTGTAAAAGTTTAGGATTGTTATGTCTTCTGGATGAAGTAGCGCCATTATTATTATAAAATGTTTCTCTTTATGACTGATAACTTTTTTTTTTGTTCTGAAATCTACTTTGTCTGATATTAATAGAATCACTCCAGCTTTTTTTAGATTAGTGTTTTCAGGGTATATCTTTAAATGGTCAACTATATTTCAGAGAGATTAAAAATGAGAAAAATATATTCTATATTTGCCACATATTTATCATTTCTGACATTCTTCATTCTTTGTGTTCTTCTAAATTATAATCTACTGTCATTTTCCTTATATCTGAAGAACTTACTTTAACATTACTTGTAATTCAAGTCTGTATCTGGAGGCTAGAGAATAAATCTGATTTCTGTTACTCTCTATGACTAGAAGGGAAAATCAGGGACTTCATTCCTACACCTCAGAGAGAACTGCTTTGGGCTTCATAT
>NW_007803999.1:0-1113 GCF_000696425.1 Galeopterus variegatus | reverse complement strand
GAAATTGAAATTGGAAGCAACTCTTCCTATGGGAGAAAACCTCTGTTTCCAACCAAGCCTTGGTTAGTCAATTTCAGCTTCTGGTGTCACCTGGGCCCACACCTGCTTGTCATCATATGTTTTGAAAATCACCTCTATGGTTTTAACGAGAAGATAATAAGTATTTTGTCTATATTGTAGAGGAGAGGGGCTTGCACACTGAGATGGGGATTTGATTTTCATGGCAACTCTCTTTTCAGATATTCATTGAGCTATCAGTCAGATGTAGTAATAGGTCACAAGGACATATAGACATTGCATTTATTTTATTTCTTCCCAAACAGCTCCCTCTAGTGTGTCTGTGCAGTACTTGGGAATACAGAAACCTTACAACTTCAGTGTCTATCAGAGTAGAGAAACCTCTGCACGCCTGCTGAAGGTCTTTTTTTTTTTTTGCCAAATAGGAGAATGAAGCATTCTCCTCAGTTTCTGGGATTTTATCATCTCATAGTGCTAAGCCTGGGAATCATATATAAGGTCTTCTCCCTAGAACTACTAGTGTCTCTCCTGCCATCACTTCTCTCTATCACCTTTCTCCCCATCCCCCTCCACCTCCAAATCACAAACATCTATTTCATTTAGGGGTGGGAAGTGTACATAAGAAAGTCATGAAATTGATATTTTCTCTAATATTTCTGCTTATAGATCAAATCCTCTCTTTTACATAAAAGGTGTTGCTTAGGTACACAAAAGGCTGAAATCTGCATGATTCCTTGAGGCAATGAGCCTTGGGCAATTCTATGTTTAAAAGAGTCTGAGACTGAATGGTGGAAATGCAAGAAGGGGTAAAATAAAAGCATTTATATAGAACTTTTTGGTGCATCACACTGTTTTAAGCATTGTGTATGTGTATTACAACAATGTGAATTTTCCTGTACAAACTTTAAATGAGGAAAATATTTGAAAACATTTGATTATGCTTAACAGAAAGAGAAAACTTACAAAAATGTAAAAGATAATATAATTAGAATTACACTACATGTTATTAATATCTTTTTTGAAAAAAAAATCAGTATTTAAACACTAAAACAAACTACTAAGAAACAAATACTCAAAGGACAGTCAAGTTCAACC
>NW_007803998.1:0-1113 GCF_000696425.1 Galeopterus variegatus | reverse complement strand
CTCCATAGCCATCTATATGAACTGTGGCCCCTGGAAACTTATCTGGATTGCTATATATCAGGCTATATTCTGCACCTGTATCCACCAACACCAAAACATGCTGCACATTCATCCTCGACCAGTATATTGCCAATTCAACATGAGGCCTCTGGTCCTCGCCTGCCCCCCAAATATGAGCACCTTGGCCTGTTCCCTAATGAGAATGGAACAGTTCATCCACCTCCTCAGGAGCAACCAAAAAGTTCTTTAAATCCACTGAATGTACCTTGCTACCTGTTTCCTGACATTTGGTGAAATGCTGTTCAGGGCGTAACTGCTACCATAAGGCAAACAGAACTGCATTTGGCTGCCTGTCAATTTTCTTTTTATCAACCTCTGTTGCAAGCAAGTCAAGCCACATCTGCTTATGGCTAGTTCTGCTTAGTCCCTTTGGAGTAAAATCCTGAGAATCTCTTGGGGGTTGGGTCTTAGCCACCTTTTGGACTCCTTTTGCTCGTCTTCTATTCTGTACTTTACCCAGGCTGGCTATCATAGTTGTTATCTCATGTATAGGATGACCAATGTATGGGGGCAGTATGGCCATCAGTGACCCAAAGAACGTTGACAGGGCATTCTGCAGCACTATGTCTCTCATGCTTCCTGTAAAGTTTACATCGTCCGGGCCATGAGTGTTCACATTAAACATGGACTGCCACAGACCCAGCTCCCAAATTATTTGGACCAGCTCAGCATACATTTGCTGTTTACTAACAACCTTGGGCAGTTCTCCAGCAATTGCCCACATGGTTCAGGCAGCTGCATTCACCCATTCCATCAAGGAGTGGTTACCTTGTCCAGGTGCTTATCTGCAGCTATTTTGTAGTCGCTGTCTCAGGGACAGGTGCATGGTGATGGAGGCCAATTTCTCCATCTCCTCACCAGAGCACATCACACTATCCACCCCTAGTCCCATATCCACACATCCAAGCAGCCAGGGTCTCCCCATGTTTCTGCCTGAACTGTCTCCCCAATTCAACCAGTTCAACCTGGATATATGGGACACAGGTGGTGAACTGGGTCACCTGTGGATCACCCACCAGTTGTCTGTCCAGTCCCATAGAAGCTCATGCCTCA
>NW_007803997.1:0-1113 GCF_000696425.1 Galeopterus variegatus | reverse complement strand
TTATTTAATTACTTAATGTTTGTAACATCTATTTGCACTAAGATTTGCATATTTCAAAAACTTTAAATCTACACCTCAAATATGCATAATCACTTTCAGCATCTATTAATTAAAATTTCCTTTTAAAATCACAGCTCAATGGTTGTAGTCCATAGCATAAAATTTATAGTTTTAATACTTATTACCAAGTAATATGTGCAGAAATTTTTGAACTTTGAATTCCTTAGATAGAACATTAAGTTAAAACACAAAAGCATATTCTTGCACATCCTACCTCCCACAGATAATGGCATTCTTAAATGAAATTGTAAGACTGTGGGGCTTTACTGTCACTGCTTCTTTCCTGTGCTTTTACTTCTTTCTTCCAGTAAGTCCAGTTGCCTTCTATGGGCCTTCCTAAACTCCGGAGGCTGGAGAGCAAACTCTACCCATCTTGGGCTCCCTGTGCCTCAGTCAGAGGCAGAGGCCTGACTGTGCTGCTTCTGCTGAGCAAGCACAGCACTAGCAAAGACCTCTGGCTAGCAGCTCTGCAGGGTCAAGGCAGGAATGAGGCATCCAGTCTGTTAACCATCCTGCTTGTAGCCCACACTGAGTGGTTCTGGGGCTGTAAGTTGTAGCAACAGCTCTGGGTCACACAGCCCCTTGCCGTCACATCAGCTGTGGCTCTGGGCTGCTGGTGAGATGAAGTGCCTGTTTTGGGTATGGAAGAGGTGGCAGTTCCCACAGTGGTCTGGTTCTTCAGTGTTGCTTGAAAGTTCCACGTAGAGTCTGTTTCTTCAGTTTTTCCAGTGATTTTATAAGCCATTTAAAATCCTGTAACAAATTTCTTTCTGTTTAGGTTGGATGGAGTGGACTTCTTTGTCACTAAGCCTGACTGATACATTTGAGGTGGAGTCTAACGAGAAGTGGAATATGGGTTAGGAACTCCACACACACTCTTCCTGGTATAAATCAACAACTATAGCTAAAAGGAAAAAAACAAAATCATGAACAAATCAAACAATCTAGTGCCCACTTTTACAGAAATGTATCTCTTTGAGAGACAGGTGAAATAAGGAATGAACCATTTTTATCTAGCCTAAAAATCCCTACAGAGTGGGGACCTAATTAATT
>NW_007803996.1:0-1113 GCF_000696425.1 Galeopterus variegatus | reverse complement strand
TACCTCAGCCTAAAGCCGAATCCCTTTCTCAGCAAAATGGAGTCCACAATTGCCTCCTGCAAGCTGCTGGAGGGGCCCGAGAGTGACTCTTCCTTCACCCCTCAGAAGTCAAAAGGCTTCAGTCTCCGGCACCTACAGCAGGTGGCAGGAGGCGACGGTGGAAGCGGTTTGTTTGAGAAAGTGAATCGGGTTTGAGACAGAATCGGCTTTCGGCTGAGCTACTAGATCAGACTCGCGCATCTGTCAAAGATCCATCCAGCAGGTAAAAAGGGTGATGTGGAAAGAGTACAGCAGATCCTTCCATGTGGAGTAGGCCCCTGGTATGAGAGATTGGAACGAGAAGAAAGGGGCAGAGCCAGTGCCAAGCATAAGAAACAACTGATCTGTAGCCATGGCAAGCTAAAGCCTGTGAGAATTAACTTTCAGTCAGCCCAGTGAATGCTGACGTCAGTCAGCAACCAATGGTCAAGCCGGGACCCCGCACGAGCCCTCTTAGAACTCTTGGGGGCTTGGGCGGTGTGCGCATGCGCACTTGTGTTTAGACCTGCCGCTTGGTTACCGTTCCGAACGGGAGGCTTTTGAGCGGTGATGTTATGGCACAGGGGTTCGCTTCTCCAAAATAGTACCGAGTAAAATTCGAGTATATCGGCTTCAGAAGTGCGTAGTAGCCGAGGGGCCATGTGTGGGGAAGGGCCTCTGAAACTGCTATCTTCTCCCATGATGAAGCTTATGGTCTTCTTAGGGCAGAGGAAAGAGTCACTCTCGGGAACCTCCACCAGGCTGCAGGATTTGAGCGGGGACGCGGTTTGTTTGAGACAGAATCGGCTTTTGGCTGAGCTACTAGATCAGACTCGCACATCTGTCAAAGATCCAACCAGCAGATAAAAAGGTTGATGTGGAAAGAGTACAGCAGATACTTCCTTGTGGAGTAGGGTTCGGATATCTCCACCAGGCTGCAGGAGGTGAGCCGGGAGGCGGTTTGTGTGAAAAAGAGTATCGGATTTCGGATGAGCTACCATATCCGAGGCAGGCATGAGGGAAAGATCAATTATGTTGCCAAGAAGGGTGATGTGGAAAGAGTACAGCAGATACTTCCTTGTGGAGTAGGGTTCG
>NW_007803995.1:0-1113 GCF_000696425.1 Galeopterus variegatus | reverse complement strand
TGCTGCTCCACCATCCCCACACCAAACCCTATTGTTATACGGCTAGGAAACAAGTCATCCCCAATGGTCCTTCCATTATCTTACTGTCAGAATATAAACCTTATCACCCCCTCCCTTCCACACCAACACCATACATAGGTAACCACTCACTAATTTATCCTTTTAAAAAATTTATCCTTTTAAAAAATTATTATTACAAATTTATTATTACCACTACAAATAAATAACAATAAATTATTACTAATTTATCCTTTTAAAAATTATTCATTTCAGGGCCGGCCCAGTGGCTCACTCGGGAGAGTGCGGTGCTGATAACACCAAGGCCCCGGGTTCGGATCCCATATAGGGATGGCCGGTTCGCTCACTGGCTGAGCGTGGTGCTGACAACACCAAGTCAAGGGTTAAGATCCCCTTACCGGTCATCTTTTTAAAAAAAAAAAAAAAAAAAATTATTCATTTCATTTAAAATTTTTTTTAATTTAATTTTTTTATTCTTACTTTTATTTTTATCAGTTTGATGTATGCCCATTGTTTTTATTTTTTTTTTATTTTTATATTTTTTTATTGAATCGTAATTGATTATACATATTTTGGGAGTTCAACATTGACCAAGTTGATCAAATCAATATTATGAGCATATATATTATTACAAATCATACTTATTCTTTATGCCCCTTGTCCAATCTCTCCCCATCCTCCTCTCCTTCCTCCCTCCCACCTCCAATATCCCTAGATTTCTTCTTTCATTCTGAAAGAGTAACAGTTACTCTGTTGATTTGTTGCCTAGATGATCTGAGTGCTGAGAGGTGTGTTCAGGCCCCCCACTATTATCATACAGCAGCTGCTGCTTCTGTCACTCTGGCATGGGCTTTGTGGAGAGAGATGTCCTCTTCTTTTCTTTGGTCTCTGCTGGTGACTCTCTTTGTGTCAGTGCACTTGAGTGGATGGTGGACCATCTGCATGGTGTTGTGGAGTCTAGCCGCTTTTGCAGCAGCATGGCTATGGTGGTAACTGTGGTGGGCCACCCATATGGAAGTGGTGTTTTTGGCGTACTCCTTGCCTGGTTGTGGGAGGAGGGGTCAGTCCCCGACTCCATATGTTTTTACATTCTAA
>NW_007803994.1:0-1113 GCF_000696425.1 Galeopterus variegatus | reverse complement strand
GGGAACATCCTATTATGTTAATTGAAAGGTGGGGCTTTGAAGAGGTGATTGGATTGTAGGAACGTGCAGTAGTGAATGGATTAATAATGGTGGTCAGGGGCGCAGTTCTAAGGGCTTTAAAAGAAGAGAAGAGTCTGTCTCTCTCTCTCTCTCTGCTTCCACCATCTTGCAATGTGAGACCTGAGTGACTGTCGCCACTGCCAGATGGACTTTGGACTTCCCAGCCTCAGAAACTGTGAGCAATACATTTTGTTTTCTTTATAAATCACCCAGTTTCAGGTATTTTGTTATAAGCAGCATAAACAGACTAATACAGCATTAGTTGATTATCTTGGAGCTTACAGTATTGCTGGTGAAAAGTCCAGTGCCATTCGGATTCCCAGTCCTTAGCATGTGAACGTACTTGCTCTCTCTGAGAGCTTTTGTATATTCCCTTTGCTTCTGGTGTTCTGAAATATCATAATATTATGCCTTGGACGAGTCATTTTTAATTCATTATGCTGGGTTTTTGTTGGTATCTCTTTTTTATTTTATGAAACTTTTATTGATAGTACATTTGATAAATTTGGATGCAAAAACTGATTCATTACACTTAATAATCACTAATATTCATAATCTCTAACCACTATTTATGATCAGATTATATTGTATTTTATATATTGTATTGTATTATATTGCATTTTAGCCTCAAAGGATGGCTTTCATGCTGAACTCTTGCCACAAAAAAGAAAAAAAAGAAAAAAATGGGTAACTGTGAGACAATGGATATGTCAAAATGTTTGACTACAGTAGTCACTTTACATGTATCTCAAAACACCGTGTTGTCCACCTTAAATATATACAATAAAATTTGTAAGAAGTTTTAAACACTTAGCAAATAAATTTATTTGCATTTTTGGTGGTATTTTTCAATCTAGAAGTCCGTGCCCTTCAGTTCTAGAAATGTATTGTATCGATTTTACTTTTTCTTAAATAACTTCTCCTCCCTCTTCTCTTTTTTCTCTTTCAGGACCTCTTGTCTTTGGATGTTAGACCTCCTGGATGAAGTCCCTATTTTTCTAATCTTTTTAAATTTCCTTTTCTTTGTCTTCTTGCTCTAATATCTACAAGATT
>NW_007803993.1:0-1113 GCF_000696425.1 Galeopterus variegatus | reverse complement strand
GATAGGCAGGACAGGTTCTTGATTCTTTGCCCCTATTTACCAGTTTCAGAAAAATAAGAAACTGGTATGCTAGTCAGATTTCAAGATGACCAAATTAGTTATTTTATTTCCATTTTGAAATAATCTATTTTAATATATTTGGTGAGTTTTAATCCATTGCACTCATTGGTCTTTGTGATACTCAAATTATCTCATCTTTAGCCAGAGGCACTCTTTCAAATTAGTTCTTTTTTCCTTTTAGAAACATCACTAGTGTTTGATATTTTCTTTGCTTTCTGGTGTTACAATACCTTGTATATTTCTGCCCCAGCTAGATCTGGCACCAGCCATTTCTCTGAGAACCTGTGATTGCTTTCTGTCAAAAATGGAATTGAGTCCTCATCTAAATGAAGGGTTATCCTTTGCCACTGGGTCCTTATCTCAGTAAAGAGAATTCATTAATACTGGCCCTTTTCAAGTGATCAAGATCAATATTTTTCTATAGATAAAATAACCCATGAGCTGACACTGATATTTTCAATTTACCCTTAAAAATACAGAAATTTTGATTAACTTTTCAAGATGTTTTTGACTGCAACTGTTTTCTTGTATGCTGAACCTTGGTTCTGTATGCATTAACATAACTTCTTATTTGCCTCATCCTACAATGTATGTATAATAGATTCATCATAACTTTAATCAATGCATTATTGACAGTACCAATATTATTATATTATTGACAGTACCAATATTATTACTATGGTTTAAGGATTCATTGTATTTCTTTTTGTCTTTAAGGTATAACAGCTAGAGACAGTCAAAGTACTTGTTTGAAAGCTTATTAAAAATAATTCTCCTCTATGTGGTTAAGGTACTGAATCTTCACACACACACACACACACACACACACACACACACACACACACACACACACCCATGGTGACTCACCTAAATAAGACAGCACCATGCCCAATCTGTTGGTTGACACAAGCACCTAATACTGTTTTTGAATACTAACCAAAAATGTGGTCAAAGTTGAGGTAAAGGGTCTCATATCTACAGATGAGCAGCAAGGGAAAGGCAGATGCTGATAAAGACTAATGATAAGAATTTCAGTTCAGGCAGGGATACGTG
>NW_007803992.1:0-1113 GCF_000696425.1 Galeopterus variegatus | reverse complement strand
GGCATTGAAGAAAATCTGAGAGAGATATCAGACAACCTTAAGCACTCAAGTATCTGAGTCACAGGTATTCCAGAAGGGGAAGAAAAAATGAAAACATGTTCAACAACATACTGGCAGAAAACTTCCCATTTATTGGAAAAGACACAGATCTTCAAATTCAGGAAGCTCAAAAATCCCCAAACGTATTCAACCCCAAAAGGTCTTCTCCAAGACATGTTATAGTCAAATTGGCAAAATTCAAAGACAAAGAGAGAATCTTAAAAGCTGCAAGAGAGAAGTATCAAATCACCTATAAGAGAGTTCAATCAGACTAACATCAGACTTTTCATCACAAACCCTAAAAGCCAGAAAGGAATGGGATGATATACTCAAAATACTAAAAGACAGAGATTGCCTGCCAAGAATACTCTACCCCACAAGGCTATCCTTCCAAAATGAAGGGCAAAAGTATATTTCCCAGACAAACAAAACCGTGGGAGTTCACTACCACACTACTACCCATACAAGAAATTCTCAAGGGAGTACCGGGTTTGGAACCTGAAAAATAACTACCACTGCCATAAAAACCCAAGAACAATCAAAATCCACTAGTACAATAAAAATGGCATTCATGAAGAGAAAACAAACAAACAAAAAGGCTATCTACAACCCAAGGAACCAACAAATACAGAAAACAAACAGTAAATCAGAAAGAAAGGAACAAAAGACACCTAAGACATACAAACAATCGTCAATAAAATGCTAGGATTAAATCAACATTTTTCAATAACAACTCTTAATGTGAAAGGCTTAAATTCCCCAATCAAAAGATATAGACTGGCCGATTGGATTAAAAAGGAGGACCCGCTGCCTTCAAGAGACCTACCTCAACCATAAAGACTCACATAGACTAAGAGTGAAAGGATGGAAAAAGATTTACCATGCAAACAGAAATGAAAAACGAGCTGGAGTAGCTATTCTTATATCTGATAAAATAGACATTAAACTAAAAACAATAAAAAGAGATAATGAGGGCCACTGCATAATGATAAAAGGATTGATCCACCAAGAAGACATAACAATCATAAAGATATATGCACTCAATGTTGGAGCAGCCAGATTTACAAAACAAAC
>NW_007803991.1:0-1113 GCF_000696425.1 Galeopterus variegatus | reverse complement strand
TAAAACAATATTCCATACATTCACTGTTATTACCATCATCATCATCATCTCTAATGTTTATTATATCTTATATGGCAGACTCAATTATACATGCTTTGCTGTAGTATCATGTGATATAGCCCATGCAACAGCTTTATGAAGACAGAAACGCTATTTTGTGCGTTTCTGATTTTAGACATGAGAATAAGCAATGCATAAAAAAATGTAAGTAATTTATATAATTCCACACAGATAGTACATATTTGAATCAGGATTGAAGATTCAAACACACATAATCTTATGTGGTGATTTGTCTCTTCACCATTTAGTTTCTTTTATAGCAATTTTTATCTTATTTAAAAACTCATTGATTTGGAAAGGAGAATCAGAAATTCCAAATTTTAATCCCAGCTCTTATTTTCTCTAGATTTGTGGCATGGTGCAAACAATTCATCATCTATTAATGCATGTATAGCACTAGATACTTTATTTTTATTTATTTAATTTTTTAAAAGATGACCGGTAAGGGAATCTTAACCTTTGACTTGGTGTTGTCAGCACCACGCTCACCCAGTGAGCTAACCGGCCATCCCTATATGGGATCCAAACGCATGGCCTTAGTATAAGCACCGCACTCTCCCGAGTGAGCCACGGGCCGGCCCAGCATTAGATATTTTATAAATATCTTTCACTTCTTAAATTCTGACTGTGTCATTTGTTCGCTACAAAAACATTTCCAATATAATGACTTCTACAATCCATCTGACTTGTGACATGACATTTTATATAAGCTTCTGTAGTGCCATAGACAAAACTAAAGACAACATTAACAAAGGCTGTTTACTCATAAAATTGCAGAAATAAAACACATTAGCATCTCTTTTATTTCAGTGGGTTTCAAAGGTGTTAGAAAGAAGAGTCAGTTTTATAGAATAAGAAGAGGAAATACTTAGTCTCTAATAAGCAAATATTCTAGAAGTGTTTGAAAGTAGAAGAGACTTTCTTCAGATCTTCAGAGACACTTGGCAGTCCTTGGTTTGCTTTAAAGCGGCAAATCTATGCATTTTTTTTTGGGGGGGGGGTGCATTTCACAGGAGAAAGGATTGTTCCATATCAGGGCCAGAGTATTTTCTA
>NW_007803990.1:0-1113 GCF_000696425.1 Galeopterus variegatus | reverse complement strand
GGACACAATTGGTTTTCATTTAGAGTTATTAAAGATATATATGGACTCATTACTGTCATTTTACTATTTTTTTCTGGTTGTTTTATAGATCCTTTTTTTCTGGTTTTACTGTCTTTCTGTAATGATTTTCTCTAGCTTTACATTTTGATATCTCACTATTTATTATTAATATGTCTGTTACAATTTTTTGTGTTATGTTTACAATGCGGCTTACAAAAAAAATATTTTGTACTAATAATGGCAACTTCTATATCTAAGGGGAAAAAAAAGCCAACTCTGTGCTTTGGCATTATTGTCCCCTAAGTTTTGACATATTGTTCTTCCTCATCTTTTAATATTGCCTGTGTCTTACATGGTTATTTTATATATTACTGTCTTATTATGTTTATCCTTTAGTCTTTATACTAATTATGTAAGTGGCTTATTCACCAACCTTACAACAGTGGAGTATTCAGAGATTGTTTGTGTATGTAGTTTACTAATGAGTTATTTATTTTCAGATGTTTTCTTGCTACCTCTAGCATCGTTTTCTTTCAGATTGAAGAACTTCCTGTAGCATTTCTTGTAAGACAGGTCTAGTATTGATGAATTCCTTTAGCTTTTGTTTATCTGGGAAAGACTTTACTTCTCCTTCCCATTTGAAGTTTAGTTTTGATGGATAGAGAATTCTTGGCTGACAGTATTTTTTCTTCAGCATTCTGAATATATCATTTCATTCTCTACTGGCCTATAGAGTTTCTACTAAGAAATCCATTGAGAGATGAGAGATGTTCTTGGACTCTGTTGAATGTTATATGCTTCTTTTCTCTTGTTGCTTTCAGAATTCTTTCTTGGTCTTCAGTTTATAATAATTTGACTATGATGTTCCTTGGGGTGTTCATCTTTGGATTGAATATGATTGGCAACCTCCGAGATTCCTGTATCTGGATGCTGTTACCACTTTCCAAAATCTGGAAATGTTTAGTCATTATTTCCTTAAATAGGCTCTCTAATTCTCTTCCTTTTACTTCTCCTTTGGGTTTGCCAATATGGGAAGGTTATTTTTCTTGATTGGATCCCATATTTGCCATATTTCTTTGTCATTTTTTAAAAAATTATTTGGTTTTTTTTTTT
>NW_007803989.1:0-1113 GCF_000696425.1 Galeopterus variegatus | reverse complement strand
CGCCGCCGCGCTTCCCAAGCGGCGCACTATCCAGTGCGCCACCGGGCCGGCCCCAGAAGTTCTATTTTTATTTCTATTTAACTCAATATATTTCTAATTTCTCTTGAGACTTCTTTGATTCGTGGGTTACTTAGGAGAGTTCTGTTAAAACTCTTAACATTCGGGAGTTTTCCAATTATCATTCTTTTATTGATTTTCAGCTTAATTTCGTTGTGGACTCAGGACATACTATTATCATTCTTTTATTGATTTTCAGCTTAATTTTGTTGTGGACTCAGGACATACGTTGTATGATTTCTAGTCCTTTAAATTTGTTTGGGTATGTTTTATGACATAGAATGTGGTCCATTCTGGTAAATGTTTCACATGCACTTGAGAAGAATGTGTATTCTTCCATTCTTGGATCAAGTATTTTGTAAATGTTAATCAGATCCAGTTGATTAGTGATGTTGTTCAGTTTAACTGTATTCTTACTGATTTTCTGCCTGCTGAAGTTATGAATTACTGAAAGAGGGCTATATAGCCTGCAAGACTGATTTTCTGCCTGCTGAAGTTATGAATTACTGAAAGAGGGCTATTTAAGCCTGCAACTATAATCATAGATTTGTCTATTTCTCCTCATAGTTCTGTTAGTTTTGGTCTCATGTCTTTTGATATTCTAGGTGTATGGATGTTAAGAATTGCTACATATCTTGGAGAATTGGCTACTTTATCATTATGTAATGTACCTGATACTACCTCCCTGATAATTTTCCTTGTTCTGAAGTCTGATTTGTCTAAAACTAATATAGCTACCAGAACTTCTTGCTTTGTGTTATTATGATATACCGTTTTTCACTACTTTTAACCTCTCTATGTCTTTTTATTAAAAATGGGTTTCTTCTAAACAATATATAGTTGGGTCTTTTTTTACTGACTCTGAGAGTCTCTGTCTTTTAATTGGTATATTTAGACCATTCACATTTAATATGATTATTGATATACTTGGTTCAATATCTACCTGTTTTCTAGTCATTGCTCTTTTTCCTTGTGTTTTTCTTTGGATTTCCTCCTCTTTTACTGCCTTCTCTGGTTTTAGCACATTTTATATAATTCCATTCTTTCTTTTTTTTT
>NW_007803988.1:0-1113 GCF_000696425.1 Galeopterus variegatus | reverse complement strand
TATTGCTGTAAATAAGTTATGAGATAAAGTAATTTTCCATGAAACTCTTAGTGATCTAATCAGAATAAGTGAAAATTTCATATTATCCCAAAGTTACATCGTATTTAACATCCTCAGTCTAAATGCTATAAGAGATAGAGAGTCTTAAACAAGAATATTATGCTAAAAACTTTAAAGTTTGGACTTATTTTCAAGGAGTTGAAGCAATAGAGTGTTAATGGAAGAAAAGCTTTTTTTAGCTACCTTATTTGCCCACTTAGACTTCAAGGACAAGTTTGAGGATCTATGAATGATACCCACAGTTTGCATTTAAATTTGAAGATTACTTATTAAGTGACATTTTCAGTGAGATACAAAACCTACCTCCTGGTTAGTGATTGCAGGAAGTCATTTTTAGTATGTGTGAGAGAGCAGTGAATCAGAATATTTATAGTTTAGCACTTTAAAAAATGTTCTTCAAATATGTGTGCATATAATAGCTTCATAGAATATCAAGTCTAAGTTTTATGGGACTTATGCTAAATATCACACGGCCTCAGTAAAAGGGTTTGTACTCACATGTTCATGTTGATTGACAGTCTAGGAAAAATAAAATGCCAGAAAAATAATTCGTGAGGAGTAGTCTTAGGTCAGATATGTTTTTTTACCTGAATTGACCATTCATGAACTCAAATATTTGCTAAATGAATGAATGAATGATATATAAAGTAGAAAATGCTAAGTATGAAAGAATAGTCATGTTCTCAAAGTGGAATTTTTTAGGGGTAATTGATACTGTGTTCAGAGGCCCATGAAGACATTGGATAAACATGGTGCATCTTCTTAGAAAGGAATTGTGGTTAACTATTTCAGGGAACAAAGTTAAATGTTTTACCTACTCAGTAACTGAAGATATTTTAGTATTATGACAAAAATAATTATATTATTGAGAACACAATTCATAGAACATTTTTTATAATATCATTGTTTTCCATCTTATTTTTATCAAATATTTGAAAGTATTTATTTCATTATGATTTGCAAGCATTTCCCATTGATTATGTGTGTGTGTGTGAAATCAGTTTTGTTATTTAAAAAACAAAAAAAAGCAAAACCCCTACAACATCCCTCCTT
>NW_007803987.1:0-1113 GCF_000696425.1 Galeopterus variegatus | reverse complement strand
CACTCTACCGAGTGCGCCACCGGGCCGGCCCTGAGGTCAGTTTTTAAGGTCTATTTTGAGTTGTCATGGCTTTCCCACTTTGTACTATTTTGAAGTTGATTTCACTGTTTTAAATGGCCCCTAAGTGTAGTGCTGAAGTACTGTCTAGTGTTCCTTAGTGAAAGAGGTTGTGATGAAAATACATACATGTGTTAGATAAACTTCATTCAGCTAGGAGTTACAGAGCTGTTGGCTGTGAGTTCAATGTTAATGAATCAACAGTATATATGAAATAAGGTGACTTTAAATAGAAACACACAGAGAGCAAGGATCTATGTTGATAGGTTGATGAAAATATTTTGATGTGAGGCTCACAGGAACTTAAAACTCTGAATCTCCCTTAGTATTCAGTATTCATTAATTCAGTATTTGTGGCAACTTTATAAAACGTAACTCCCATGAATAATGAGAATCTAAATCTGTATGTATGATTTGTTATGAAAGTTATAGTTTTTGAAATGTTGAAACTAGCTCGGGAGCTCCTTTAGCTCCTCTGAAGATTCTTGGAGGTGGTGGAGAATCCAGGTTGATTAATATGCTTGTGAAAATTTTTCGTGCTGTCCTAGACTGACAGTAAAAATGCAAGAAATTAGGGGAAAGCTACTTATCTGTTAAGTAGGTTGCCGCATTTTGGTATTCAGACCTTGATGTTGATATCAAAAGATATTTCTGGGAGGACTGTCCTATGAGAGAGAAATGGTAAAATATCCTCAGTCATTATGAATCTTTACCTTGATTTGTCTCCTGTTGATTATTTTATTTGCTTTTAAGACTTTTCCTAGTCTTATTTGTTCTTGATAGTTGTGTTGACAGAAACCAGTGAGAATTCTTAGGACAGATGGAGCATGGCTTTTAGAAGAGATTAAGTAATCATTTATTACCTGGGACTGGCTTTAAAAAAAAGATGTTAAATAACATCCTTAAAGATAAAAATCACTGAATAAAACTAATGGAAGTTTAGTCTTTCTTTCTATATTTAACTAACTGGCAAATTCATAACCACTCTACAGCTTTGCAGAATTTGATTTTTAAAATGATTATAAATGTAGGACTTGTTTTTAATATTTTAAAGCA
>NW_007803986.1:0-1113 GCF_000696425.1 Galeopterus variegatus | reverse complement strand
TCATATGGTAGAAGACAGGAAGAGAGTAAACTCCCTCCTGCAAGCCCTGTTTATATTGGCATTAATCCGTTTGTAAAAGCAGAGCCCTCGTGGCCTAAACAATTCCACTAGGCCCAAATTCTCAACACTATTGCATTAGGAATTAGTTTCAACAGGAGTTTTGGAGGATACAAAAACATTCAAACCATAACACAGAGTACATGCAACTTTTTCAAGATCATTCAGCTAATCAGTAAGAGTGCCTAGACTTAGAACTTAATTCCAATATTCCTTTTTATCTTTTAGTTCATAGTATATTATGATATTTTTCTCATGTACGTACTCTCTTCATTTCAAAATTTTCCATTTCATAATTTCTTCAAATTATATTCTCACTTTTCTTCATCTGAACTAGATTTGAGTGACATACAAGAGAGGCCAAAGAGACAAATCATGGATCACTAAGTATGTCACAAACCCATGTTACTTTTAAGAAAATCAGTAGAAGAACTTCATGTAAACACATGTACAGTCAATTGCATATCAATTAAAAATATAATCTGTAATTTAATTTTGAAATTTACTGTGCTTTTTGTATTTACCACATTCATGGACAAATTAATGTTTTAAAATCATTAACACATTATTATGTTCCCCTAATCGAGGGTATGCTTATGCATTCCATACTCAAATTTTAATTGGGATTATGGGTCTTGAGTTCTCACTCTTTATTATTGGTAAGTTTCATAGTGATACATCAAACTACTCTGTTGTATTTTATAGTCAAGTTTGGTAGATTTATCTAAAATCCTTTTTCTCTGTGATAGAAAATGTACAATAATAGAATTTCTAGTTTTTGGTCTCAATGACTGACACCTTAGCCCACTTTCACAGTGCATATAAGTTGTTTAGCAGGCAAGGTGTTAAGCAAGAAGGCATCAAGATTTGACTACACTGGCCCAATAAAATTTGTTTCTGCAATGAAACCACCAGAAATGCAAAATATGAGTATAAATTGGCCAGTTTGGAAGGAGGACAAGCTATAGAAAGTGGATGCAGAATCATCAGAGATAGGAGGAATGCTGTCACGAAACTTCTCTGCCTTTGACGCTCACATTGGCTTACAGGAATATT
>NW_007803985.1:0-1113 GCF_000696425.1 Galeopterus variegatus | reverse complement strand
ACCAGGAAGAGTTTTGTTAAAGAGAAAAACTTAGAATAACAGATAATCTACTCTTTTTTTTTCCCCAAAAGTATCTGAGAAAGAGAGAGAGAGAGAATCTTCATTATAAAATGTAATTTTAAAAATGTTTATTATGAACAATAAGCAATGCTGATTTTTTTTTTTCACATTTTATCAAACAGGCTCTTAGGTGTGGGGTCATTTGAAGGCAGACAATTGCTCTATTCAGGGCACAATTAATCACACTCATTTCTGTAATTCTAACATAATACCATTTCCTCCTATTACCATTTTTCCAATAATGTTCTATTGTCATCTCCTTGCCACCTCTGCATATTCATCTATCATAAGACACATGAAGGGACTGCATGCTTGAAATATTTCTTAACTTGTCTGATACTGTTTAACTTCAATGATAGCTTCTTATTCATATTTTTAAAACACAGGATGAGGAAGGAGGTGAGATTTTCTCATTTTTTTCTCTAGTGAACCTGGTTCTGCTTGTTGTTCTAATTATCTATTGCTATATTCAGATTACTCCCAAAACTCAGTGACTTAAAAATAATCATTTTATGGTATCTACTTATTGTGTGCATCTAGAATTTAGGCAGAGCTTAGCTGCTTTCTTCTTTTGTTCTAAGCAACACCAACTGAGCTTACTCAGTGGTATTCAGCTTGCACGTGGGCTGCTCTGGTGGGTCCAAGACGGCTTTGCTCACATATCTGATGCCGTGGCTGGAATAGATAGGATGGCTGGGGGGATGAGCATTTATTTCTTCTTGTTTCTACAGGGTTGGTGTGGGCTTTCTGAAAGCATGAATTCCAGAGGCTGGGATTCAAGAAAGATCATTCTAAGCAATAGCATCCTGGCATGAATTCCAAGAAACCCAGGAAGAAGCTGCAAGGGTCCTTATCACCTAACCTTAGAAATCCCAGAAAATCACATCTATGGCATTTTTTTTTTTTTGGTCATTCATGTCACTAAGACCAGCCCAGGTTCTTCCCTTAGAGAAAAGTAGCAAAAACAATTTGTGGCTATCTTTGATATACCATAGAGGGAATAGCAAGAGCGAAGTTGGGAATGAGGCAAAGAGAAGCATTTTTTTTTTTTTT
>NW_007803984.1:6036-6240 GCF_000696425.1 Galeopterus variegatus | reverse complement strand
CAGGTGGCCAGTACCCCAGGCTCATTGGACTATACCTATAGTTCCTGGTTTAAGACCAAAACTGAATCTTAAAATTCAAGGCAAAGCGTTTCGATGCCTTGTTGACACGGGGCCAGAGTGAACAGTCCTTAGCCACTATGGCAAAAAATAAATGGGTCTCCGCCTTCAAAGACAAGCCATTGTTGAACGGCATCACCAATGCCT
>NW_007803984.1:0-1113 GCF_000696425.1 Galeopterus variegatus | reverse complement strand
AGGAAAGCATCTTCAATCCCTTTCCTTTGTGACCCCTGCTTCAATTGTCTCCTTCTCTGATGCCGACACTCCTACCTTCTTATTATCTGGACAAGTCTGATGACATTGGGTGCATCCAAATAACCCAGAATAATCTCCCCTTGTTAAAGAGTCTTAACTTAATCATGTCTGCAATGTCTTTTGTTTTATATACATAACAAATTCACAGACTCTTGAAATTAAGACAAAGCCATCTCCAGAGGGTCATTTTTCTGCCTACCATAGTCCACTTACTGACTCCCAAAGATTCATATCAATCTATCATGGAAAATACATTTACCCTAATCTAACATCTTCAAAAGTATCAACCCATTACAGAATGAACTTAAAGTCCCAAATCTCATCTCAGCAAATCAAAAGTTCCAAATTTCATAGTATAAATTATCTGAATCAATTATGAAAGAAATTCTCAGTATGAAGCGTTCTGGGGCAAATTTATTTCTGTCTGAGGACCTGTGAAACTACATAACAAGTTATCTGCTCTTAAAGTACAATGGTGGGACAGGCATAGAATAGCATTTATAGTTATTTCCATTCTCAAGGGGAGAAAATAGAAGGATTAAAGGATTCACAGGTTACAAGCATTTCAAATTCATCTGGACAGTTGCCATTACCTTTCAAAGCCTGGGTCTGTGGTTCACAGATTTGCCCTCTGGTCTTGAGGTTCTGGCTTTGGAATCATCAGTATGTGTTTGCAGCTGAGTAGTTTTATCAGCCCGTGTCTTGGTCAATTTAGGCTGCTGTAGCAAATCCTATAGACTGAGTGGATTTAACAACAAACATTTATTTCTCACAGTTTTGGAGGCTTCAGATTTCAAGATCAAAGTGCCAGCTGTTTTGATTCCTGGTGAGGGTCCCCTTCCTGGTTTGCAGAGTGATGTCTTCCTGCTATATCCTTATATGAAGTAGATGATCTCTCTCATGTCTCTCCTTATAAAGACACTAATCTCACTCATAAAAGCACCAACCTCATGATCTAATTAACTGCTAAAGGCCCTACCTCCAAATACCATCACCTTGGGGATTAGTGCTTCAAAGTGAGTTTTGAGGAGACACAAATATTTAGTATGTAAC
>NW_007803983.1:0-1113 GCF_000696425.1 Galeopterus variegatus | reverse complement strand
GTCATACATGTTTGTTTTTCTACATGAACATTTAGAAATTAAAAATGACAATGTGAAATTCCACTTTTGTTTTCTCATCTTTGAGTGGATAAAAATCTATGTAGGTCTGCTCTTTGTCAATCAAATTCAATCAAATTGTGCTTATGGGAGTTTCTTGGGTCTCCCCTCTGATAATCACTCATATCTCCCATTGAGATCTCAATGGCAAAAGTTTTTAATATTTGCCCATTAAGTATTCTGAGATGGGAAAGGAGGAAGTCGAGCCAGGGAACTTTGTCTCTGCATGATTTTATATTTATTGAAACCACTGTGTCAGAGGCAGATTTTGGTGTCTGATTTCCTGTTCCGTCTGTCTTCTTCTGTACATGGTATGACTGTGTCTGGTCTCCCTCTTATAATTTCTACCTGACAACAGAGGTGCTGCATAGAACAGCAACACCTATAAGTCTGAAGGTTTGAGAAAGCCGTGGTGAGAAGAAAGCACAACATCAGTGGGTTTACTGCATCACGAGGCCACATAAATAGAGCCCCCCACCCGTATCCCCAACTTCTCCCAACACCTCCCCAGGCGGCAGCCTTGGCAAAAAAAAAAAAAAATCTTCCCAGCTTCTAAAACAATGAGCAGATTGATCTCTTTTTTTCATGGTTCACTTTTATCTCCAGACCTTGCCTCTCTGGATTAGAGGAATTCATCCTCAGTTTGAAGGGGAGAGGTGAGAAAAAAGAAGAAATGATAAGGAGCAGCCCAGAATTTCTGCTCCAGCCCCACCATTACAGTCTTAGAATGTTCAGCAGCAATACCAAAAAAGCCTTTTTTCTTTCAGTAACATACTAACACCTTTGTTGCTTGTACCATCTACTCTGTCTAGATGATATTTTTTGGCCCCCTTCTCCCCACGTTATACCATGAAGATATTATAGCAGTCCCCCTTTCCTCTCAGGGGATACCTTCCAAGACCTCAGTGGGTGCCTAAAACCACAGATAGCATTAAACTCTATATACATGATGTTTTTTTCCTATACATACATACCCATGATAAAATTAATTTTAAAAATGATTATATTGTATAATGTTGAAATACTTATTATCCTGATCTGAGCATCACATAATGC
>NW_007803982.1:0-1113 GCF_000696425.1 Galeopterus variegatus | reverse complement strand
GATCGATTAGCTCTGTCCGATATGTTTACTTAGATTGATTATCTTGGTCTGAGGAGTTTACGTAGATCGATGAGCTCTGTCTGATGAGTTCACTTAGATCGATGTGCTTGGTCGGATGAGTTTACTTAGATCTATGTGCTTGGTCTGCTGAGTTTTCTTAGATCAATGAGCTTGGTGTGTTGATTTTACTTATATCGATGGGCTTGGTCTGTTGAGTTTACTTAGATTGATTAGCGAGCTCTGATGAGTATACTTAGATCGATGAGATTAGTCTGATGAGTTTACTTACAGCGATGAGCTTGGTGTGATGAGTTTACTTAGATCGATTAGCTCTGTCCAATGTGTTTACTTAGATTGATGATCTCGGTCTGAGGAGTTCACCTAGATCAATGTGCTTGGGCTGATGAGTTTACTTAGATCTATGTGATTGGTCTGATGAGTTTACTTAGATCGATGAGCTTGCTCGGATGAGTTTACTTAGATCGATGAGCTTGGTCTGATGAGTTTACTTAGATCGATGAGCTTGGTCAGATGAGTTTACTTAGATCGATAAGCATGGTCTGATGAGTTTAATTAGATCGATGAGCTTGCTCTGATGAGTTTACTAATATCGATGAGCTTGTTCTTATGAGTTTACTTAGATCGATTAACTCTGTGCGATGTGTTTACTTAGATCAATGAGCTTGGTCTGATGAGTTTACTTAGATCCATGATCTTGGTCTGATGAGCTTCCTTAGATCAATGTGCTTGCTCTGCTGAGATTACATAGATCAATGAGCTCAGTCTGATGAGGTTAAGTAGATCGATGAGCTTGCTCTGTTGAGTTTACTTACTTCGATGAGCTTGGTCTGATGAGTTTACTTAGATCGATTAGCTCTGTTCGATGTGTTTATTTGATTGATGAGCTTGGTGTGATAAGTTTACTTAGATCGATGAGCTCGGTCTGATGAGTTCAGTTAGATCGATGTGCTTGGTCTGATGAGTTTACTTAGAATCTATGTGCTTGGTCTGATGAGTTTACTTAGATCGACGAGATTGGTGTGATGAGTTTTCTTAGATCGAATGGCTTGGTCTGATGAGTTTACTTAGATCGATTAGCTTTCTCTGATGAGT
>NW_007803981.1:0-1113 GCF_000696425.1 Galeopterus variegatus | reverse complement strand
TTTTTTTTTTTTTTTTTTTTTTTTTACCTGTGCCCTTTGGCCAACATCTCCTCCTTTTCTATACTCCCCAGCTCTTGGTAACCACAGTTCTACTTTCAGCTTCCATGAGTTTGAGTTTTTAGATTCTACATACAAGTGAAATCATACATTAGTCTTTCTGTGTCTGGATTATTTCAGTTAGCATAATGTTCTCCAGGTTCACCCATGTGATCACAAAAGGCATGATTTTCTTCTTTGTCATGGCTGAATAATATTTGATTATATATGTATATAATATTCACACATTTTCTTTATTCATTCATCCATTGATGAACACCTAGGTTGTTTCCATATCTTGAGTCTTGTGAATAATACTGCAATGAACATGGGAGGGCAGATATCTCTTCAAGATAGTGATCTCATTTCCTGTGGATCTATACCCAAAATGCATTGCTGTATGGTGGTTCTATTTTTAATTTTTTGAGGAAACTTCCTCTGTTTTCCATAAAAGCTATACCAATTTACATTCCCACAAAGAGTATACAAGGGCTTCCTTTTGTCCACATCCTTGCCAACACTTGTTACCTTTTGACTTTTTCATAATAGTCATCCTAACAGGTGTGAGGTGATGCCTCATTGTGATTTTGACTTGTATTTCCCTGGTAATTAGTTGTATTGTACATCTTTTCATATGTGAATTGGCCATTTGTATATCTTCTTTGGGAAAATTTCCTATTCATGTCCTTTGCCCGTGTTTTAATTGTGTTATTTGTTTTTTGTACTACTGAGTTGTCTGAGTTCCTTGTATATTTTGGATATTAACCCCTTATCACATATATGGTTTGCAAATATTTTCTCCCAGTTCCTGTTGTCTTTTCCTTTTGTTGATTGTTGCCTTTGTTGTGCAGTAGCTTTTTTAGTTTGATGTAGTTGTACATATTTCTTTTTACTTTTGTTGCCTATGCTTTTGATGTCATATTCAAAATTATTGCCAGAAGTAGTGTCAAGGACCTTCTTCTCTATGTTGTCTTCTAAGAGTTTTATGGTTTCTGATTTTACATTTTAGTCTTCACTTCATTTCAATTTAATTTTTGTGTGTGGTGTAAGACAAGGATCCAATTTCATTTTTTTTTT
>NW_007803980.1:0-1113 GCF_000696425.1 Galeopterus variegatus | reverse complement strand
TTGTGAAGATGGAGGCAGGAACTGGAGTGATGTGGGAACAAGCCAGGAAGGTAGGCGGCCCCCAGAAGCTGAAGGATGCAAGGAACACATTCCCCCGAGAGCCTCAGGAGGGACTGCAGCCCTGCCCTTCAGCTCGGTGACACTGATTTCACACTTCTACCCTTCAGAACCAAGTTCGTGGTAATGTGTTGCAGCAGCCATGAGAAATAAATATGCTTCGCTTGTCCCAGGCTAACACCTACTTAATCTCAGTATTTTAGTTCAGATGTCACCTCCTCTGGGAAGTTCACCTTATCCCCCTTGGTCCCAATTACATGGGTGGACCAGTTATATACTCCCACAGTAGCCTGTGCTCACTTTTATTAGGGAACCTGTCACCTTTTACTGTAATGTCTCAACTTGTTTATTTCACTCCTAAGTCTTGGCAACCTGAGGGCAAGAACTATGACTTTCAATTCTCCTTCCTCCATGCTGCCTTAAGGTCTGACACACAGGGAGTTCTTCATAAATGCACAGTTACATGGGACTTCCGTCATTCTATCAGACACCCACAATTCCAGTTGGAATACAATATTATCATATCATATTTTCTTTTCAACTTTTGATTGGAGAAATCGACCACACATACTTTGTTTTCAAGATTCCTAGGAAAGTTACACTGCGCCCTACTGGAGAGTATGGGCTGCTGAGGCCTCCAGTTCTCAGCCGCGGAAGCTGTAATCTCACAAGCTTACTCGAGGGTCCCAGGCACAGCCCTCCTCGCGGATGGCAACTCTTGTTCTCACTCCCCTTCTTGCTGATCTCACTGGATTGAGATGTGTGAAATCTATTCCTAGTCTCTCCTCTCACAGGAGGGTCTCAGATCAGGTCTTTGATTAATTCCTTCCTGTTTTTTTAAGGCCTATGTTTTCCTGACTCTTGTCCCTGGCTTCATCATTGCTTATCCAAGATGTGGAATTCTGTGCTGCTGTGTATGATATGTGCGGGTAGAAAAGTCCTATTTTGAATCAATGTTTTGGGAAGATGAACCTTTAATGGTGTTGTTCAAGGCATATGAAGGGAGAGGGCCTGGGTTTTTGAATTCTAGGTGTTGCAGGAATCCAGACATCAGGC
>NW_007803979.1:0-1113 GCF_000696425.1 Galeopterus variegatus | reverse complement strand
GGCACCTAGGGCTAATTTAGCTACAGCTGTGGCAGCTGGGGCAGCCAGGGTGGTCAGAGCACCTGCGGCTGGGGTGTGGGGAGCAATACCCTGAGGTAGCCCTGAGCAGTGAACCTCTGGGCTAATTCCTTTCTTCCTCTTTAGCAAAAGGTGGCTGGAATACAGCCTTGGTTTCCTTTCCAAAGGTACCTTTTCACTCCTTACCTGGCCAGGCTGAGAGTTTTCCAATTTTTTGCACTCTGCTTTCTTTTTTATTCTGCCTTTATTTCATGCTTTTTCTGCCATACTTCAGTGTAGGCTGTTGCAACTATCCACGCAGCTGCCTGAGAATAATGTGCTGCTTAGAAATTTCTCTCACCAAATACCCTGGGTCAGCACCTTTAAGTTCCACATTCAGTCAAACTTTTGGACATGAACAGAATGCAACCAAGTTCCTTGCGAGTTCATAGCAAGAGTGATCTTTGTTTCAGAAGCCCCTTCTCATGTACATGTGAGATCTCCTCAGTGTGACCTTTACTGTCCATATTTCTATCAGCATTCTAGTTACCACCATTTAACCAGACTGTAAGATGTTCCAAATTTCCCTGGTCTTTTTGTCTTTTAAAGTCTCACAAGTAGCTAGACTTTTTCTAGCCTACTCCTCCAAATTTTTCCAGCCTCTCCTCAACATGCAGTTCCAAAGTTGCTTCCACATTTTCACGTATTTGTTATAAGCAGCACCTCACTTTCCTGGTACCAATTTTCTGTATTAGTCCGTTTTTGACCTTATAACAGAAATACCTGAAACTGGGTAACTTGCAAAGAAACCATATTTATTGCTTACAGTTTCAGAGGCTGGAAAGTCCAATGTCCATGGAACACATCTGGTGAGGGTCCTTTTCTGGCGAAGACTTTACAGTGACATACCCTATTACGTGGCGAGAATGGCAGGAGCACACAGAGAGACAGAGAAGCTAACGTCCTCACTCACTCTCCTTTGAAAGCCATCAGAATCATGCCCATTACTCTATGAATGGATTAATCCATTCATGAGAGTACAGTCCTCACAGTCAAATCACCTCCTCAAGACTCCACCTTTCAATTACCATAATAGGATTTCCCACCCTCATGACA
>NW_007803978.1:0-1113 GCF_000696425.1 Galeopterus variegatus | reverse complement strand
ACACTAATGCCCATGGTTATGACTTAACTTAGTGAAGTTATGTCATTGCCAAAAACTATAACAAAATATTTTCCATCTATAAGTATTTCTTTCTCTCCTCATATCAGAAGCAGAAGCAGTTCTTGATTCTCAATTATTGATCCCATCAATGTTTTTATATTATAAAAGATCACATTAGCGTTAACATTAAAAGGATTGAAATTAAACTGGATTACACAAACTTCATCCATGACTATCCACTTTTATGTGATTAAAGTGTGGGGATAATTGGGGGGATTACTGGGTGGGGGACATGGTGTAAAATCATGATTTGTGGTAATGCGCATGCTGCCAGTATGGATCTGGCCATCACATCTTGGGCATAAGTGGTGACAATTCGCTTTGTACCCCATTAACACATGAATATTCATAACCAATAAAAAAATAAGTAAATCTGTTGAAAATTTCATATGCTGAAAAGAATAAATGGCACAGTATACTGATATGAAGATTCAAAAAATGGCAGCTCAGAAGAAAAACATAATATTTTGTTGTGATTTAGTGTAATTATTATCCTAGTCCCAAAATATCAGAGGAGAGAAGGACAAAGAGAGACAGAGAGAGAAAAGAGAAAACATTCTGAAATTAAAGTCACCAAATTGCTGTGGTGATAATTTCATAGAAATAGGTTCTTCACTAATTTTCTTTTACTAATTTTTTTGGGTAAATTTTGGCATTTCATAAATTCTCTTCCATGAGTATCGTATTTCAAATAAAATATTTTTAAATGGAGAAGAAATTCTATTTTTTTTCCTCAGAAAATCTGTTAATTAGAACTAAGTGTATTATCATTATTGAAGAGTGGGATATTACTAATATTTAACCACACTAAAAACTTCAGCATTTCTGTAGTCATAAATGTCTGATTCATTTATGTGGCCTCTTATAAATCTAATCATTAATAAACAAATTAAAACTCTCTCTTTCATAGCTTCCATAGTGACATCATCAAAAAGTATTTTAGAAATGCATTTACAGATTCAAAATGGGTAAACTCCTTTCTTCCAATATTCATTTCTCAAAATAGTATAGATAGGCACAAGGATTTGGTTGTTAAGCCCAGGAATTTATCTC
>NW_007803977.1:0-1113 GCF_000696425.1 Galeopterus variegatus | reverse complement strand
ATCTCACTGTGTTTTTAATTTGCATTTCCCTGATGATTAGTGATTTTGAGCATTTTTTTTTAATGTGTCTGTTCACCATTTGTGTGGCTTATTTTGAGAAATGTCTCTTCAGCTCCTCTGGGTTCTTTATTTGTGTGGTATTTTTTTTTTTGGCTGTTGAGTTATTTGAGTTCCTTTTATATTCTGGATATTAGCTCCTTGCCTGATGTGCAGTTGGCAAACACTTTCTCCCATTCTGCAAGTTATTTCTTCACTTTGTTGATAGTGTCCCTTCATGTGCAGAAGCTCTTCAGTTTGATGTAGTCCCATTTGTGTATTTTTGTTTTAGTTGCCTGTGCCTTTGTAGTCTCTCTCAAAAAAAAACTCTTCACACTTCCATTTTGTGTAGCATTTCCCCTATGTTTTCATCTAGTAATTTTATTGTTTTAGGTCTTAAAGTTATTTTTTATGTATTTTCAGTTGTTTTTTTGTGTATGGTCAGTGATAGGGATCTAATTTCAGTCTACTACTTGTGGATATCCAGTTTTCCTAGCATCATTTATTGAGGAGGCTGTCCTTTCCCCATTGTATATTTTTGGCACCTTTGTTGAAAATCTGTTGTGTGTAAGTGCATGCGTTTATTTCTGTGCTCTCTATTCTGTTCCATTGGTCTATTTGTTTATTTTTTATACCACCACAATGCTGTTTTGGTTACCATTGCTTCGTTGTATATTTTGAAGTCAGAAATTGTGATGCCTCTGATTTCATTCTTTCTGTGGTTACATACAAATTTTAAGATCATTTTTTGTATTTCCATGAAAAATGTCATTGATATTTTGATAAGAATTGCATTGAACATGTAGCTTGCTTTGGGTAACACAGACATTTTGATGATGTTAATTCTTCCAACCCATGAGCATGGGATATATTTCGATTTATTTGTGTCTTATTTAATTTTTTTCACCAATGTTTTCTAGTTTTCATTGTAGGGGCTTTCACCTCCTTGGTTAAATTTACTCCTACATATTTCATTTTTTGGTAGCTGTTGTGAATAAGATTATTTTCTTGATTTCTTCTTCAGCTATTTCATTATTGACATGTAGGAAGGCGATTGATTTGTGTGTGTTGATTTTG
>NW_007803976.1:0-1113 GCF_000696425.1 Galeopterus variegatus | reverse complement strand
TCTCTCAACATTGCACAGATCATGTAGGCAACAAATCAACAGAGAAACACAGGTTTTAAACTACACTTTATACCAACTGGACTTGGTAGATATTTACAGAACAGTTCTCACAACAAGCACAGAATATACATTCACCTCAACACATGGAACATTCTCCAATATAAGCCACATGTTAGGTCACAAATCAAGCCTTGACAAATTTGAAAAATTGAAATAATTTCAAGTATCTTCTCAGACCACAATGGATTAAAACTAGAAATCAATAACTAGTAAAACTGTGGAAACTACACAAACACATGGAAATTTAACAACTTGCACCTGAATGACATACAGGTCCAAAAAGAAATTAAACAGGAAATCAAAAATCTCTTGAAGCTAATGAAAATAAAGACACATCATACAAAACCTGTGGGAAGCTACAAAAACAGTTGTAAGAGAGAAGTTTATTATAATAAATGCTGACATCGAAAGAATAGAAAGCCTCATAGAACTAGAAAAACAAAAACAATCAAATCCCCAAAATTATTGGATAGAAAAAAATAATTAAGATCTGAGCAAAACTAAACAAAACAGAAACACCCAAAAATGATACAAAAGATCTCAATGAAACAAAAAGGTGGTTGTTTGAGAAGATAAACAAACTAGAAATATCATTAGCTAGGCTAACTAAAAAAAGAAGAGAGAAGACCAAATAATGAAAATTAGAAGTGAAAAAGGAGACATTACAGCTGATACCACAGAACTACAAAGAATCATTACACACTATTATAAACAACTATATGTCAACAAATTTGGAAAACTGGAGGAATTGGAGAATTTTATGGGCACATTCAAGCTACCAAGACTGAACCAAGAAGGTATAGAAAACCTGAACAGACCAATAACAAGCCACAATATTGAAACAATAATCAGTAGTCTCCCAAGAAAGGAAAGCCCAGGACTCGATGGCTTTACTGCTGAATTCTCCCAAACCTTTAAAGAGGAATTCATTCCAATTCTCTTCATAATATTCCAAAAATTTGAAACAGAGGCCATTCTTCCAAACTCATTCTGAGGCTAGCATCAACCTGATACCAAAACAAAACAAAGATTCAACAAAAAAAGAAAACTACA
>NW_007803975.1:0-1113 GCF_000696425.1 Galeopterus variegatus | reverse complement strand
CTTCATTGCTGGAAGTTTCTGAGAAGGCCAGATTTGCCTCAAGTTTTTCAAATCTTCATTTAAAAAAAATTTTTCTTTTTTTTATTGGTTATGAATATTCATGCGGTAACAAAGCTAATTGTCACCTCTCATGCCCAAGATGTGATGGCCAGATCCATACTGGCAGCATGTCCATTACCACAAATGGTGATTATACCCCAAGTCCGCCACCCAATTATCCCCGACCTCCCTCCCCATCCCCTCCCCCCCACTCCACTTTGTATCCCTGGGTCTGTTCTCTCCCTCTCCAAGTCCAACGCACCACTGTGGCCTTTCTTTCCTTCCTTCGTTCTCTCTTAGCGCCCACTTGTGAGCGATACATGTGGTATTGATCCCTCTGGGCTTTGCTTATTTCACTCAACATAAGTTTGTCCAGGCTCATCCATGTTGTTGCAAAAGGGAGAATTCCATTCTGTTTCATGGCAGAGTAGTATTCCATGGTGTGTATATACCACCGTTTCCTTATCCAATCGTCCATCGATGGATATTTAGGTTGGCTCCATATCTTGGCTATAAAGTACCTACTATCTGACAGGTGCTTTCAAATACAGCATCCCGTGGAGTTTTCCAAGGATCTCATACATCTCAGTGGGGAGCCGTTTTTGTTCCATAGCACTTTTCTGCACTATCCTTTGCAATAACCTCTAAAATCTCAGTGGGCTGAAAAGTTTACTTGCTTTTGATGCATGGGCAAAATCTTAACCAGTCAGTCTCTGCTGCCCTCCAAATGCCAGAACGTCTCTCTGCACCGGTGCCATTAGACACACTGAAAGCCAGGAGTCTCCTGGGGGGCAGATACATGGGCCACAGGCAGTGAAAAGATGGTTATTTTTTCACTTTTCAACAGAGCTACCATGGACACCAGGGAACCCTTTTTCACTCCTGGGAGGATTTGAGTGTTTTAGAAGTTTAACTTTAGTTGATCTTTGCTCCACAGCAATTTCCATGGTCTTTCCTCATCTCCCACTTATGAAAGAGATGCTATGAGCTGAACTGTTTCCACCTCTCTCCACATTTAATGTTGAAAAATAAATTTTAATGTTGAAGTCTTAACTCCCAATGTGATGTGTTTGC
>NW_007803974.1:0-1113 GCF_000696425.1 Galeopterus variegatus | reverse complement strand
ACATGCTATCAAATCCTCTGCCCTGATAAAAGATTGTTATGGTCCCAAAATTTCACTCATTTTTATCTCTTGTCTATTGTTATGGTCTCCAAATTTCACTTCTTGTATCTTTCTCATAGTCTCTTCTTCTAGAAAAAAAAGATGTAATATCCCATCCTAAAGAATCAGAAATGTAGTTATATTTTATCCAATAAAAAATTTCCTTTCTCTCCTGACCAAGACCTGAACAATTGGGATATTTACAGAATAAAATTTCAGGAGGTGAAGACCAAATAGTTCTTTATTACTGATAAAGTCTAGAAGTGAGAATGGCTTTAAGCCAAGAGCTTGTTAATGTTACACGCAGATTTGTTTATTTACCTCCTTAGGCCAGAATGTTATGGGAAAATTTGTGGCTTCTCTCATAGGGACCTATACTGTAAAATTTGAGTTGGCAGAACAGACTGGATTTTAGTGGTCAATACTCTTTTAAGCAGGAAAGAGGAGAAAAAGGCTGAACAATGTCCTGTCTTCTCCCAGAATCTTGGATTACACGTTCCTCTTTCTTCTCTGTGTAGGAGTGACTGAGGGGGCTAAGAGAATTTGACTCTAATAGAAGCTCCTCTCCAAGGGAAACAAAAACTCTCCAACAACTTGTGTGAAGCAGGTACATCCAGGTACACATTGTTCCCTTCCAAAAACGACTGAGCTTGGTATTTGTCCCACATCTGCCTTGACTGGCAGCACAGAATCTTATTCTATTTCCTTGAGATGTCATATCAGTAAAAAAAAAACACATTTTCTTTAGAGTTATTTTGGAACATTAGAAAACCACTTGTGCTATTTTTTGTTTGTTTCAAAAAACACTAACACGCTCAGCAGCAATTCTTTATTTGTTATAAGTTCTACATGTGTTATATATGTCTCCTGCAGAGAATTTTCCTGGCTTGTTGACTGCAGGTTAAATTTGTGTGTTTGGAATTGGGATATGATGTTTTATTGTCATAAGTGAAAATTTTGCAAGCCCAGAAAAGCTACAATAGCAATAAAGTGAGGTAAATTTTCTTCAAATATTTTTTTTTCATGGTTTCTAAAACAAACAAAGAAATGCTAAAGTGGAAAATTACTTTGTTT
>NW_007803973.1:0-1113 GCF_000696425.1 Galeopterus variegatus | reverse complement strand
ATATATATATATATATATATACAACATTTTGTTTATCCATTCATCTACCGATGGACACTTGGGCTGTTTCCACCTTTCGGCTATTGTGAATAGGGCTTCTAAGAACATGGGCATACAAATATCTGTCCAAGTCCTTGCTTTCAATTCTTTTAGTTATATACACCGGGAAGTAGAATTGCTTGGTCATATGGTAATTCTATGCTTAATTTTTTCAGGGATTGCCAGACTGTTTCGCACAGCTGCTGCATCATGTTACAATCCTACCATCACTGCCTCCTACTCTAATACCCATACTTCTAGCTTATAAGGCCCTCTGAAGCACAGCTGTGACTTGAATTTTTTACCCTTTAATAGCTAGTACAATACCATTCCCATAAGGGGTGTTGATTAAAGGACTTACTCATTGTAATGGAGATGATGATACTTCAACTTCTTCAGCTTCTCCAGGAGATTTACAAACGTTTGGGCATGGTATTCCGCTTGCCTGTATCCTTCCCTACCTTTTTCCCTCTCTGCTTCCAAGCTCCAAAAATAACCATGAAAATAGTGAGATGTGTGTCTGCAGGAAAGAAAGAAAAGTATAACTGTGCTTCTTTGCATACCAATGAGCTGTTTCAGAGAGGAGCAGCCTGTTTATTTATATAGATGTTGATTTATGATTCTACATCTGCAATTTAAATGACTGCTTAGAAAATGGAGCCTTTTTTTTTTAACATACCCAATTAGACCCAATGGCTGGCCTTGCAGTTGAGACAACAGTTATGTCTAAAACACATTTCTAATCCTGTTGCAAAAGAAGTTATCACTTGTGGAGCTATCAGATAAGCACTTGATCTGGGAACACAACCTGTACGGGATACACGTTTTAAGGCAACAATGGCATGTTTGTAGTCAGCAGTAAATTCTGTACTTCACTATGGGAAATTAAAGCAGAAATGGCTCTTAGTTCCGGCCTGGAGACAGATGAGAAGCCCCAGGTGAGAGTTTCTCACATAACTCTTCCCATGGTCTCCATCTTGCGACTATAATGTTGAACACTTCTGCCAATTTTCCTGCTTTTGTGGAATTTTGTGAGGTTCCTAAATAGGAGCTAATGTGAAAATACTCTGTTCA
>NW_007803972.1:0-1114 GCF_000696425.1 Galeopterus variegatus | reverse complement strand
TTCTCTCGCCCCAAGACCCACAAATAACAGAGTTGGGAGGTCTAGGGGTGTATTTCTGAACACTGTGTCATTTGGAAAAGTCTTTCTAATGTCATTACTCATGAAAGACACCTTGGTTGGCTCTACAGTTCTTCATTCATAGCCTTTAAGCTCCTTAGACAAGCATTTCCCAAAATCATGCAGTGGAACCCAGGTCCCATCAATGACCCGAGGTGAAGGGTTCTACAGCGGGACGAGTTTGGAAAGTAAAGTTCTGTATCAGAGTGAGGCACAGCCTCTGCTTCCCCCAGGAACCACTCTTGGGTTGTAGAACGTCCCTCCATGTCAGGCAATAGTCTCTCTGGGCACTCATTTTCAGTGGCACTATGAGTGTTCATAGTTTTCTGGGTCATCATGGGAATTTCCATGGCATAGGGAAGGCTGTGTTGGGGTCACTCTCAGGACCTCTCTGCGGCTCTTCTTCTAAATGTCTGCAAGAGAACTGTGAACAGACGAATCACCAAGGAGGAAATACACCTGCTTAACAAGCACTTGAAAAACATTCAATCTTATAATAATGCTTAGAAAACTACCTAGGAGATAAAAAAAATAAAAATATTCCCCTATCAGATTAGCAAAGATTTTAAGTTTGAGCATGTCCTACGCTAGTGATCATGGGTGACGTGGGCTCCCTAAACGAGTCTGGATGGAGAATGAGTTGGTGCAGTCCTTACGAAGCGGGAAGGTAACGTGCACAAATAGGTTTAAAGTAATCAGGAACTTTAATACAGATATATGCTTCTAGGAATTTGTTCCAAGCAAATAATACTAAATTTATTCCAAGCAAATAATCCTAAATAGTCCTAAATATATGTAGTGTTTAGTATAGTCCAGTGTATTCACCATAATGTTATTTATAATAGCTGAAATTTTGAAACCGTATAATTTCTTTAAATTATGGGAACATATCAAATAAGTTACAGTGCATCTCTAAAATTAAATAAGACATGACCATAAAAAACATAACAAACTTGTAATGTACATGGAAATGTGCATGCTATGGTGTTAACTGGAAAAAAAACAGGAAACAAACTGGTGTCTATAGGAGGATCACAGCTATGTAAAAATGCATTGA
>NW_007803971.1:0-1114 GCF_000696425.1 Galeopterus variegatus | reverse complement strand
AAGAATGGAAAGATGGCAAGTAAATAACCTAACACTTCACCTTAAAGATCTAGAAAAACAATAACAATCCAAACTTAAGTTAGTAGATGGAAAGAAATAATTAAAATCAGAGCAGAACTAAATGAAATAGAAACACGAAAAACAATATAAAAGATCAATGAAACAAAAAGTTGGTTCTTTGAAGATTAATAAAATCAACAAACCTTTAGCAAGACTAAGAGAAAAGACCCAAATACCAAAATTAGACATGAAAAAGTTGATACTACAACTGACACCTCAGAAATACAAGAAATCATTAGAGACTACTATTAAACATCTATATGCCAACAAATTAGAAAATCTCAAGGAAATGGATAAATTTCTGGATGCATACAAGCTACCAAAACTCAGGCAAGAAAATCTTAACAGAACAATAACAATAAAAGAGATTGAAGCTGTTATTAGAAGGCTCCCAACAAAGAAAAGCCCACGACCAGACAGGTTCGCTGCAGAGTTCTACCAACTCTTCAAGGAACTGATACCAATTCTCTGCAAACTGTTCCAAAAGGTTGAAACAGAGGCCATTTTCCCAAACTCATTCTATGAGGCAAACATCACCCTGAAACCAAAACCAGACAAAGATACATCAAAAATAGAAAATTACAGGCCAATGTATTTGATGAATATAGATGCAAAAATCCTCAATAAAATACCAGCCAATAGAATACAGCAACACATGCAGTAAGTTATACATGATCAAGTGGGATTCAAAGACAAAAACCACATGATCATCTCTATTGACACTGAAAAGCATTTGACAAATTCAACATCCTTTCATGATGAAGACGCTCTACAAGTTAGGCATAGATGGAAAGTATCTCAATATATTTAAAACCATATACAAAGAGCCCACTGCCAATATCATCCTGAATGGGGAAAAGCTTTCAGCTTTTCCCTTAAAAACAGGAACTAGACAAGGATGCCCACTCTCACCACTCCTATTCAACATAGTGTTGGAAGTACTAGCCAGAGAAATCAGAGAAGAGAAGGAAATAAAGGACATCCAGACAGGAATGGATGAAGACAAGCTGTCCCTTTTTGCAAATGATATGATCCCATATATTGAACAGCCTAA
>NW_007803970.1:0-1114 GCF_000696425.1 Galeopterus variegatus | reverse complement strand
TATCTGCACATAATGCTGCTGATGGATTTTTCCCCATAAATTCTGCTAAGACAAAAACAAACAAAAAAAATGGTTATTTCTTGCTTGTAGCCACACAAGTTATTTCAGATGAAGAAGTGGAGAAGGGGTGATGGAAGGAACACCCAGTGAGGAAGCTATGCCGGGTATTGCTGTGGAAATTAAAAACAGTCCCTTTCTGTTTGCACCCCCTTCTGCTCTTGTGGGGTGGCCATGGAGGTGTGTCTCCCAGATCTCCAGGAGAACCTGTTGCAGGGAACATGGTCAGTGGATGGCTCCAGCTGCCCTTGGAGCACCTGCCACATTTACTATAAGACTATACTTCCTCCATATTGTTGACAGCCAGTGACTAAGCACAGCATGGGGCCTAGTGTCAGCCCATTCCTGCCCCGTGTGGGGATCCTCTACTGGGCAACTATTGCATGAAGACTCCCCATCAGGTTGGCCAAGATGTTCTTAGAAATGACTGCTGCCTAAGGCTTGTCCTACCCAATCCTTCCTTCCTTCTCCTCTGTACAGATGTCTGATCTACACTGAAATCTAAAGACTCTCCCTGCCTCGTTGTGCCTTCTTCCCCTTTATCATCCAGAGACAATCCTCCTAATAAATGTCTCGCACATCCATTCCCATCAGATCCCATCCTGGAGCTTGCTCCTTGAAAGACCCTAATTGACACACCTTGTATTCATTTCCTGATCTCCCTTCCTTTGAGTGTGCTGGGAGTTATTTAAGTTCTGCCTCCGAGATGTTTTTGCAGGAGATTTGGAAAGGAGAAGAAAGGGAAGCATCAAGCTCTCTGTGGTGGCAGAAGCTGACAATTGGGCTCCAGAAGATGTGTGTTTCCACCCGATTCCACATTCCACTGTCTCATTGCCAGCTTCATAGATTTGGGCTGCTGTGATATTAGTAGCACTTTTCTGACATTTCCTGAATTCTGGGGAGCAGCAGCCGGGACCCCCAGGTCAGAGCTGCTGTGGCAGGATTTTGAAGCCCAGCCCCAGCTCATGAGCTCCTGTTCTTCCAGCCTTGCCGATCATCTCATAAGCACTCATTTCCCTGAATTGAATTCCTTTCTGCTTAACACGCCTGAGGTGAT
>NW_007803969.1:0-1114 GCF_000696425.1 Galeopterus variegatus | reverse complement strand
ATCCAATTTATAACATTATACATTAACTTGTCCTCTGTATGTCTTACATGTAATTTTTTTTAGCAGAAGAAAAATGTCACAACACCTAAAAGACTTCTTTCTTTCTCTTTCTTTCTTTCTTTCTTTCTTTTTTTATTTATTTTTATTGGAAAATAGCATAAAATTTCTTTTTTTGCTTTTTTTATTGGTTATGAATATTCATGAGATACAAAGCTGATCATCACTCCTAGGTCCCATGATGTGTAGGCCAGATTCATGCTGGCAGCATAACCATTAACTTTCATCGTACCTGTTGTACGTTAAGCACAAACTATGATAAAATAAAATTGTTAAGCATAATGTGTAGTGATGATACATTATGACTTAGATTATTGGGTTCTTGTCCCTCTATGATCATTGAAGAGCCTCATAACATCACTGGGCCTCAGTTTCCTAATTTATAAAATGTTGAAGTTGGACTACATGTACTTTAAATATCTCTTCAAACTCTAAGTGCTGTGGCTAGTGCAGTAGCCTGTAAGCTTTATAAAGCAGATGGCTTATGGGTCCTATTCATTGTTAGCTCTCTGGGTACTTCATATAGTGAAGAGCACATATTCATTTCTCAAGAAATATTTATCACATGTAAGCCCTTCTTCAAAATACTTAGGCTAAAGATATCAATAATTTCCTTTCATCATGGATTTTACAGTGAGGGGAGACAGGTAAACTCTATAATACATATATACTAGAAGATTAATAGTGTTACAGAGAAAATTAAAGCAGAGAAGGGGATCAGGAGTGTCAGGGTCGGGTTTGAAAGTTTCAATATAGTGGTCAGTGCAGGCTTCTCTTTCAAGGTCACATTTGAGCAAAGATTGGAAAGGTGTGAAGAGTAAGCCACACATATGAAGAAAGGATATTCCTGGAAGCAGGAAGGACCAGTGCAATTCCTGATGTTGTAATTGGCCAATTAACCAGGAAGTGGCCAGAGGCTAGAGCTGAAGAAAAGTTCTGGTAAGTAGCAGGGAGTCAGTGTGAAGGGCATTGTAGGCCATTGTGAATAGGCAGGACGTGACTCTATATAAGATGGGGAGTCCACGGACACATGAACAAAGAGGTGGCATGATCTGAT
>NW_007803968.1:0-1114 GCF_000696425.1 Galeopterus variegatus | reverse complement strand
GGGTCTTTCCCACCCAGGCCACTCAGACTCTCATACTAATCTCTGTTGGAAACACCCTCACAGACACACCTAAAAAGATAGCTTTACCTGGTTTCTCAGCATTCCTTCATCTAACCGAGTGGACACCTGGAATTAAACTTCACAAATCGCCATTGGCCAATGATTTAATCAATCAAGGGTACATAATGAAACCTCCATTAAAAATCCCTAAACAATGCGATTCCAAGCGAGGAAGTACTGACACATGCTACAGCATGGATGAACCTCGAGGACATTATGCTAAGTGAGATAAGCTAGGCACAAAGAAATAGACACTGTTTAACTCTACTTACAGGGTATACCTAGAATAGTCAAACTAGTAGAGATGTGAAGTAAAATGGTGGTTTCCATGGACTGGTGGGGGAGGCAGAAATGGGTTAGTGTTTAATGAGTATGGAGTCTCAGTTTTGTAAGATAAAAGAGTTCTGAACATGGGTGGTGGTAATGGTAGCAGAGCAATGTGAATATACTCAATACTACTAAACTTTGCACTTAAAAAGTAGTTAAGATGGCAAATTTTGTTGTGGGTATTTGGCCACAATTAAATAGAGATAGAGAGTTTACTAAAGAGTGTTGGCATCTCATTGATCAGATGTGTGAGTTAGGAAAGGCCATCTCGGGACGGAGTAAGGGATGGTTGGAGGGAAATGATACTGGAGGCAGGGAAACCAGCAGGGAGGGTGTTGCAATGGTACAGGCAAATGAGGATAGAGGCCTCAACTGCATGGTAATGGGATGGAGAGGAGGGAATGGGTTAGAGAGGTATTTAACAAGTGGCTGGCTAATTAATTGAATAGCAGTAGTGAAAGGATTTTTTTTTTTCCTTTTTGTCTTTTTTCATGTCCGGCAATGGGATCACAACCCTCAGTGTCCCACCCGCACCTCGCTCAGCCAGTGAGCGGGAACCGGTCTGTATGTGGGATCCGAACCCTCGGCAGGAGCGCCGCCGCACTCCCAAGCAGCGCACTGTAGCAGTGCACCACCGGGCCGGCCCGTGAAAGGATTTTGAATCTCTTTGTACCTAGTTATTAATGCTTATAAAAACCCATATCAGCTGGACTAGGATTCCCAGCAG
>NW_007803967.1:0-1114 GCF_000696425.1 Galeopterus variegatus | reverse complement strand
GAAAGGATGCAGGCTGTCTTAGTGTTCCTCAAACCTTTGGCACATAAAGCTCCTATGGGTGGGCCGGCCCAGTGGCTCACTCGGGAGAGTGCGGTGCTGATAAAGCTCCTATGGGTGCTTTAATTCCTAACCATTCGGGTCTGATTGGAAATTCCACAAAGCAATGATTTCAAGAAACCTTTTACAAAGGTAGAAAGAAAACAGTGCTTGTAGGATGAAGGAATAGGAGGTGCCACTAAAGATACTTAGCTTGAATATCAAGTGATTGATATTTTGAAACTCTACTTAAATGTTTCCTCTATGGTTAGAAAGCTAAAGAATTGGAATGGTTTAAAATTGACCTATTAGGCATACAACACTAAAGTAAAGATGACAATGACAGTGAAAATAATAATAACGGTATGTGTTGTACAAGATCCGTATGAGGAAAACTACAAAAGTCTGATGAAAGAAGTCAAAGAAGAATTTAATAAATAGAGATATTCCATGTTTGTGAGAGATATTCCATTTTTGTGGTAGAAAAACTCAGTATTGTCAAGATATCAGTTTTCCCAATTTGATCTATAGATTCGATGCAATCCCAATCAAAATCCCAGCAAGTTATTTTGTGAATATATACAAACTGATTCTAAAATGTATATGAACAGGCAAGAGACCCAGAATAGCCAATAAAATATTGAAGAAAAACAAAGTTGGAGGAGTGACACTACCCAACTTTTTTTTTACCATTAAAAAAAAAAGTCTTACCATAAAACTACAGTAATCAGTGTGGTGTTGGTGAAAGAATAGACAAATAGATTGATGGAACAGAATAGAGAGCCCAGAAACAGACATAAATATAGTCCACTGATCTTTGAGAAAGGAGCAAAGACAATACGATATAGAAAAGATAGTATTTTTAATAAATGGTGCTGAGACAACTGGACATCTACATTATGAAAAAATAAATAAATAAATCTAGACACAGAACTTACACCCTTCACAAAAATTAACTCAAAATGGATCACAGACCTAAATGTAAACCATGAAACTAGAATACTCCTAGAAGATAACGTGGCAGAGAATCTAGATGACCTACAATTTGGTGATGACTTTTTAGATACAATACCAAAGG
>NW_007803966.1:0-1114 GCF_000696425.1 Galeopterus variegatus | reverse complement strand
CAAACCTCTTATTAAGAAGGTAGAAAGGAAGGGACTGTCACAGAAGTAAATACTCTGTTTGTATGAATGATTTCTCTACAGAATTTGTTTCCAAAGGGAAAACCATTGTTCATATCCCATTTGTTGATTAGTATGTGTTTAATGATGTCTTGGTCTCTCCTGTGGAAGCCCTTCTTCCTGTGCCCTGGAGTGGGTGTGAGCATCTTTCTCCAACTTTTTCACGGGTGCTGTTGGATTTTGGCACCCTGTTTTCTCAACGTTCAGCCCAGGAACCATGATTTTCACTCTTTCATCAGGTAGGACCAACATTAAGGGGTATGCTGAGAAACGTTCTGAGGCAGGATAGGAGGTGGGATGGGGCTGGACTTTCTCTTCCAAGCACATGCTCAGCAGGTGGGGTAGAAAAGCCTTACACCCCTGCTGGAAAGAAGAGATTTGTGTGTATTTTTGATGCAAATGTCACAGTCCATGCTCTGTGAAGGCAGCTGGCAGCTTCTTGGGAGAAGAATGTGCTTGTCTGTTCTTTGGTATCGAGTTTCCTGCAGCTGCTCTGAGGGAGAGACAATGAGCTGCAAGACTGTCTCCCCATAAAACCAGGCATCTCATTTGAGGAGAGATGTTGCATGTTGTCACTGTGGAATCGGGGACAAGCACAGAGCTCTTGCTCATACATGACTGTCCCACTGTTTCATCCTCAGCATATATTCTGTGATGGAGACTGGTTGGTTCAAACTTGCTCACATGTGACAATTCACTTGGAACTTTATCAGAGAGGTTTCTTATTGAGGCCAAGACACGTTGTGTGCCCCAAAGGAACTATTAGCATCTGCTTTTAGGATAGATATCCAGCTTTGCATGTGAAAAGGGACATATCTGAGAAAGTGGCGCCAGAGACAGCATGGAGGACTGGAAAGGGAAGCATTAACTGGGCTCCAAGGGCATGGGCAGAGAGCTTGCCACATGAACTCACTCATGAAAATGGAAGGAAGAAAGAGAATGTGTTAGTCTAAAAATCAGGGGATGTTTTAGCTTGCATTTAGGGTTTGGATACTTATTTTGATATATTAATGTTTCTGACCAACAAAATCAAACTCTAACATACCAAGCAGTGAAA
>NW_007803965.1:0-1114 GCF_000696425.1 Galeopterus variegatus | reverse complement strand
GTTTTTGTTGATTGTTTTTTGGTTCTCTACATACACAATCATGTTATGTAATGTAGTGTATATGTACATTATGTAATGTAATGTAATGTACATACCATGTAAGGTACGTAATGTAATAATAATAATTCTATTTGTTTTTTTACAGTCTTGATACCTTTTCTTCTCTAATTAGCAAGGACCCCCAATAAAATGTTAAATCAAAGTAGGGCTTCCAAGTCTTGATACCTTTTCTTCTCTAATTAGCAAGGACCCCCAATAAAATGTTAAATCAAAATAGGGCTTCCCAACCTCAGTGGGAATGTTTTCAACAATTTACCATTAAATTTGATGTTTACTCTTGGTACTTTTAAGGTACACTTTCATTTGTTCAAATATTCTATAACCATGTAGAGAAAAGTGAGAGTTTTTGTTTGTTTGTTTGTTTGTTTTGTTTTGTTTTAAACGGGAGTTAATAGGCATAGCCACCGTTTTTGACTTCCTCCTGTGTAAAACACTATGTCAGTCCCTTTACCTACGTCATTCTAAACACAGTCACAAGGTAAGTAACTTTGCTGATGTTTAACCATGAAAGCAGATCTCAGAGAATTTAAGTAATTTTCCTAATGTTGCAAAATTTGTGTATCAAAAATAAAATTCCATCCAAAGTAACATGGGCTTAAAGCAAGTGACTTGAGGAAAGTTAAAAAAATGTAGAAGCATTTATTTGTCAAAAAATGAGATTCAAGAGTTTGAAAGTGAAGGCTCACAAGGGAAGAGGCTGAGCATGAAAGACGAAGGGAAAGTAGAGAGCTCAAAGGGACTGTATTTGGGTTGCAGTTGTGGATGCGACACAGCTTAGATTGGACTTAAGAGCTAGATTGCAGGAAGAGAAGTGACATGACTGCAGAGGCTCAGAATAGAAAATGACACATCGGTTTCAGGTGTGGCCCACATGGTCTGGTCCTCAGATACACCGAAACTATAGCAGTAGATATAGTCATTAAAGAAACAGTCACATAGTCAGTCACACTTGGTTTCAACATCTGTCTCCACCACTGAATAACTGTGCGATGTTACAAAAACAATTGTTTTGTGTCTGTTTCCTGATCTGGGTAAGAGGAAGAGCGATGCTAGA
>NW_007803964.1:0-1114 GCF_000696425.1 Galeopterus variegatus | reverse complement strand
AAAAAAAAAAAAGAAAACAATACGGCAGTTTCTTGTAAAGTTAAACATACACATACTATATGAATAGGCAATCCCACTCCTGGATATTTACTTAAGAAAAATGAAAGCATGAGTTGTCACAAACCCATGCAAAAATGTTATAGAATGTTCATTCTCAATTGTCTCAATTGTTTGGAAATAAGCCAAATCTCCATTGACTGGTGAATACATAAGGGAATTCTGGTACATCCAAACAATGGAATACTACTTAGCAATGAAAAGAAATGAACTCCTGACATACAATAGCATGCTAAATTGAAAGAAGGCAAGCTCAAAAGGTTATGTATTACATGATTCCATTTATATGACTCAGTGGAAAAAGCAAAGCTATAGGGATAGAAATCAGATCATTGGTTGCCAAGGACCTCAAGTTGTAAGAATGGAACTGACTACAAAAGAGCATGAAGAAACTTTGGGCTGATGGAAATGTTTTATGTCTTGACTATAGTGGTGCATATATGACTGCATAAGTTTGTCATAGAAAAATTCATAGAACAGTATACGTGTTTTAGTCCATTTCTGTCACTTATAACAGAATACTTGAAACTGGGTAATTTACAAAGAAAGTTTATTTCTTATGGTTTCAAAAACTGGGAACTCCAAAGTCCAGGAAACACATCTAGTGAGGGCCTTTTTCTTTGTGGTGACTGTCCACAGAGACACAGGGTATCACATAGTGAGAATGGGCTGAGCAAGAGAGCTAACCCACTCACTTGCTTTCCTTGTAAAGACATCAAAACCAAGCCCATGACCACTTACTAAACCATCAACCATTACTCTTGAATGGATCAATCTATTCACTAGGGCACAGTCCTCACAATCTAATCACTTCTTAAATGCTCCACCTTTCAAATACCATAATTGGACTTCCAACCCTGTTAACACTGTTACAATGGAGATAAAGTTTCCAATACATGAACTTTTGGGGGACACATTTGACACATAGCAATACCCAAAAAGAACAAAATTTCCTACATGTCATTTATTCCTCAAAAAATTAAAAGTGTATCATACAGGAATATTATAAACAATTTTATGCCAATTTAGGTAGAAATAACAAATTCTATGAAAGATG